>NW_015664702.1:1015883-1042361 GCF_001515625.1 Sinocyclocheilus rhinocerous
CAAAAGTAACCACGTTGGACGCGGCTGCCATCAGACCCAGCAGTCTGGAACTGCTTGACAGTGAGTGACTGGCCTTCTCTCACTCTCGCGACGAGGATCGACTCGATCCGAGCAGGAGACATACGGGCCTACATCGTGGTCGAATCCCACACCATGCCCAAATAAGTGGTTCTCTGTACTGGAGAAAGCACACTTTTCTTGGCGTTAAGTCTTAACCCCAGCTCTTTCGTGAGTCTACTAAGGGAATCAGTCTCTCGAGACTGACCTCTGGTGTAATCAGAGCGGCTAGCCGGGTGCCCTGAAGCGGCGAACTGGCAGGGGACGGCCCTACTAGCTGCTCTAGAGACCTCCGTCGAGGCGTTCCCGTAGCGTTTCGACGCAGCTCGAGTTCCTGAAGGGGAAACAAACTTTCAGAAAATGTTTGAGTGAACTATTCCTTAAAAGCGTAAGTGTTCGAATAATTCATTGGGTCTGTATGTTGGATTGCGGTTTACTCTGTTTGAGCTTTGAGCATACAGAGTAAACCGCAATCAAACATACAGACCCAATTTAACATGCAAACATACATAATTCAACATGTATGCAAGCAGCATGTGATATAATGTGACGACTAAATAAATAAATAAATCAAAGTTTACAGGCACATACATTGACGGCAACATTAATATTTACACTAAAACCCAAGGTTTTCTCATGAATAATGAAAGTAAATCTTGCAAATTATGCCTTCCCATGAAAACCACAGATTTACACAATCCTCCATAACAAGGTTTCCGTGGAGCACAGGAAAAAAATGCCACTGGAGCGATGTTTCCTCGGCTCAAAGAAACAGAGATGAGGAAAAATGAGAGGGGGTCATTCTCTTCTACGGGATTGAGAAATGATGGCAGTGCATCCGAAGGCTAGGCCTCTTCAGTCCATATGCCTGCCAGCAGGAATGATGAGTTATGCCTTTAATCTAGTTTGCCAGGGATTGATGCTCGAGCCTCAGCAAGTGCATCTTGGCTAGCGGAAGCAGCTTTGACCTCTCTTTGTTACTTTAGAGCAACAATCCTGTACGGTTTGAGAATGAGGTTAAGAGAGCTATATAAAGAGAAGGGGAAGAGAGCGAGATAATTGGAGGAAGTGAGCATCAAGTAGAAAAGAGAAAAGTAAGAAACGAAGGATGCATTCTTAGGGGGAAAAAGGAAGAACTCTGCGGGGCTGTAGCTGTCATTTCGCTGATGAAAGCCTTGCTCGGCGTATTACACGAATTACGTAGCACATGTATTCCAACCTTTCTCATACTTCCTGCCGTAATCCATGCGTTTAGTATTCAAAGCCTCTTTGACTTGTGACAACTTCAAATTCCAACCAGGAAGGATTAGGCCAAACAGCAAATGGCTTATGGCAGCACATAAATCATTCCCCTTAGCGTTCTCGCATTTGTTTTATTCATCCTACACTTGGGGATCTTTCATGCAGGTTTATTATAGATCTGCATAGTTGCTGTGATGTAACAAAATTCCCTATGCAAAATACAGCAATGTTTCCCTATATATTGTTTTTGTCTTAATCACTCGAAGATAATCTGTAAATAATGACTCACGTTAACATATGTGACTCTGGTCCGCAAAACCAGTCTTAAGTCGCTGGGTATATTTGTAGCAATAGCCAAAAATACATTGTATGGGTCAAAATTATAGATTTTTCTTAATTGACCCTTATGACTGGTTTTGTGGTCCAGGGTCTCATATCATATGACTTCAGAACAACTAAACTGTAAAAACAATTTTTCAAAGTTTTATTAGAGTACATTTTACAAGAAAATACCATTTCAGTTTTTCTACTTCAAAATGTTATCTTCAATTCAATTGAAGTGTTAATTTGAGAAAAATACTACCAATTTCTGAGTTAAAATTTATTTTAACCTAGAAGGCTGATTACCTGAATGATGAGAGATTACACCTTATTTTCTTTCAAAAATCTTTCGTTTTTTTTTTTTATTTTTATTTTTTTTACATGTGTGACAGATTGCGCTTCTCCGGTTTGACAAGAAAAGGGTTCTGTAACCTACAAATTAGTAGAGAAAAACATAATTTTTTACATTTTTTATTTTATTTTCAGGCTTTACATTTCAATAATACTGGACTTTTATGATTAACCAGAATAATTATGGAATTTAAAACAACTCTAATCAATAAATTTGCATATGCCATTCTTCTAAATCCCCCCCTTTTTTAAAGACAAAAGATAAATCTGCTTTTTTTGTCTATGGAATGGCATTTGACTCTGACGATACTTTTAATATAAGCATCCCCCATTGCTATAAAGAGAAAGAGAGCGAGTGAGAGAGAGAAACAAGGGTTGCTTAATGAGCAAAGGCTTTCACAAGCCCATTATTAAAGACTTGGAGAGATGAGGACTTTTTACAATTACGAGACTCCCACTTATCTTGTCTGGGCAGACTCCACTGAGAGAAGAGAGAGAGGAAAAGCTGTCCACTAAGCTAACAATTACTGTTGCTCCAGCCTGCTTATAAGAGTGAGCGCCGATTACTTGCTGATGCAAACGGCTTTGGCCTTTGTCAGTGCCAAGTTCTTTCCAGGCACCATAACGTGCTGTCTCCATTAACTGTTTGTTATAAACAAACTGTTTTAATGTTCTGCGGTGGCCGTTTCACATGAAGAGATGCTTACGCTTAAGGTCCAAAATGAACTTTTAGCCTTATCTTGGAAAAATAAAAAATAGCTGCCATAAATATTTCTTACTGACCAAGAAACTTTAATTCCATTTTCATATAAAAATCAGACCTACATTTTTAACTGGCTTCCTAGCCAAAGTTCTGACCATAAATTTTCTGCTTTACTGCTTTTAAAAACAGCAAGAGTTAGACTTTTATCTTTATATGTGACCCTGGAGCACAAAACCAGTCTTAAGTCGCTGGGGTATATTTGTAGCAATAGCCAAAAATACATTGTATGGGTCAAAATTATCAATTTTTCTTTTATGCCAAAAATCATTAGGATATTAAGTAAAGGTCATGCTCCATGAAGATATTTTGTAAATTTCCTACCGTGACTATATCAAAACTTAATTTTTGATTAGTAACATGCATTGCTAAGAACTTTAAAGGCGACTTTCTCAATATTTTGATTTTTTGATTTTTTGATTTTCACCCTCAGATTCCAGATTTTCAAATAGTTGTATCTCAGTTGGTTTTGTGGTCCAGGGTCACATATTACAATAGAAATAGGCATATTAATAAAACAAGTTCAACACCAACTGGCTGGCAGATGTGTTTTATTAAACGGAATCTAACTTCTACTTGCATTTGCATTTCAAGTGTTCTTTTTGGATCTAGATATGTTTAAAATGCAAAGAAAAAAAGCAAGCTACCAAGCAAACAAAGATAGAAGAAGAACAAAAAATTAGGTTCAGAATGACATGACAGAATTTTTGGTGAAAGTAAATATCCTCTAAAGCAGGGCTGTCCAAACTCGGTCCTGGAGGGCCGGTGTCCTGTAGAGTTTAGCTCCAACTTGTCTCAACACACCTGACTGGAAGTTTCTATGCCTAGTAAGAGCTTGATTAGCTGGTTCAGGTGTGTTTAATTAGGGTTGGAGCTAAACTCTGCGGGACACCGGCCCTCCAGGACCGAATTTGGGCAGTCCTGCTCTAAAGCATCCCAAGACAAAAAATGCATTTATTTTTAACCCAGAATAGTGATTAACTGAATGATGAGATTACACCTTATTTTCATTCTTTTTTATTTTTTTTCATGCTTGACATATTGTGCTGCAACCTACAATTTTGCAGAGAAAAAATATATACTTTTATTATTAAAAAAAAAAATTGTTATACTTTTTTATTATTATTTAAAGAAAAAAAAAAAGCAAGCTAACAAGCAAACAAAGATTTTATGATTTTTTTTTCATTCTATATATATTACAATATCAGCTAACATTAGAGTCCCAGTTAATAATTTGAAAATGTTAGCAAAATGGGCTTTTTATGAAAAGTTATTAGAGCAACAAGAAAGCACAGAGCAATAAACATGAAGGTAATATTTAGTAAGTTACATTTTAGTCACATATTTCGAGTTAATTTGTCTGTTTTTGATCCCTCGACAAAAATAATTCCAAAGATAAAGCATAGCACCGCTACAAATCAGTGGTGTTTTTGTTCCTAAATGATTCAGCATTTTTGAATGAATCGACTGAATGAATAAATCTTTGATTCATTGACTCATTCATGTTCGTTTCCTGAATGTAGCAGTGTTTTGAATGAACGTATTAAATGAATGATTCAATGACTCGCACATAAAGACACTTGCTTGGATCCTAAGTGAATTAACATTTGAGGATAAATCAGTTGAATTAATGTTTCAACGATTCAGTTTAATTCCTGAATGAATCAGGGTTTTTGAACAACTTGGTTCAATGAATGATTCAAAGACAATCACATGATTCATTCATGATTGAATCAGAGTTTTTGAGTAAATCGGTTCAAGGACTCACACATTTGTTGCCACCTACTGGCATAATGATGTAACCTGCAGAAAGAGTGAACAAAAATCCCCACAGAGTGACTGCCTAACTAACTATCTGTTGTACAAAGTAATATATTCTAAGTTAAAATATGTATTGCAATGCAGGAGAACTGTGACTGGAGAATTGTGAAGTATTACAGGATACGAAACTGGGAAATGCTGTATTTGTGGCACTGAAGGGCACAATGGCAGTGGTGGTACATTACAGTGAGCTGTCTCCTGGTAGCAAATGTACAGCTTGAGGTGGCCTGACCCACCCTGTAAATCTCTGATTACTGGTGTGGAACTCTTATTTACTGTCAAGATGTTTCCTTACTTTGAGGCCGAGATGTAGTGCCATGAGAGGTATACATCACTGGAATAAATAAAATGTCCTAAATAAAATGAAATATTGCCATTCATGGTCATATTAATACATTTAAAAGGCCAAACAATATGTCAAATTTATAGCTATAGATTGATAAGGAAGAATTTGTTTTTTAAATGTCTTTTGAACTTCAATAGTTTCATGTTTATGGTGAACATATTGAGTTTAATCACACACACAGCCTTTCGCATTGTTAATTGCACTTAGAATTTTAACTATGCATGTAAACTATTTGATGAGCATCAAAGGTTACTGCACACTGCTAGAAATCATTGGTTGTGAAGGAAACAGTCTGTTATTAGATGCCAGCTGTATTCACCACCACGCTTTGCATTGCACTTGAAAGCCACAATGGGACTGACAGGTTTTATTTTGTTCTTTAATGCTTTTTTCTCTGTTCGTCGTCCTCTTTCAGAGGAAGGTGGCATGCATTTTCCCCGTAGACAACAGAGATACGTCAGGTGTGCAGCCAGCGATCGATTAGGATTGGACAATTGCACGATTGCATTTGCTCCGAGTGTATCCGGTTTGTGTCAGCAAATGCAACACTCTGCCCCAGGCACGGGTCACGATGCTTCGGCTCAGTGTCAAGATCATTAAAGAGAAGAAAGGATAACCGTCAAATCAGTGCACCACAGCAAATGGGGGATTCAAGCTGTGCCTTTTCCTCCTCAGATATCTGGCATATACTTGAAAGCCTTCCAATGTATAATGATGAGCTTTTCGGGCAACAAGATTGACAGGTTTGCTGCTTTGAACGTTTGATTTGTAGGTTCAGCATTGGTAAACCAGGATTACCCTCTGTTTCTACTTCGCCACCTAAGTGGATATGAAAGACAGCGGCGCAGTCTTGCTAATTGCTTGTAATTGACCAGAGTAAATCGATCAGAGTCTTGATTTGGTTTGCTGAAGGGCTTGAGAAAGGTTTAAGGGTATGTTTGGAAAGGCTGTCTTCACCATCTGCCAATCTCTCTAATGATTTTGGCTTCCCTGCAAAAAGCCTTAATATAACCCTTACCGTGCAGATCCGCAGAAGTCCATCAGCTCACAGAGAGATCTGGGCAAGGATCCACTTAGCACAATCTAGCCATTACACATAGATCAACAGTGATTATTTGAAGAATTACCACCTGTAGCACATCTGTGCGAAAGGATATTCGATGCTAACAGATTTGAAATGCATTAGACATTTCTGCAAATATCAGACTGTTAGTGGTGTTTGCTAGGGAAAGTATCATTATTCTTACTGATAATGTTAGCAGTCATTTAAACAAACCTTAACACTAAGTGTTAAATATTGTGCGTAATCCTCATTTCGTATGCTGTAGACATAAATGATGGAAATGGAAAATCACCCTAGCAACAATCACGACTTTTCTCCTAACATCATAGAAATGCTCTAGAGAAAAGCCCAGAACAAAACTACCATCATAAAATATACTAGCAATACACAGAACACCTCAGAAACAAGCTAGTAACACCCTAGCAACCACCTGGAACAAACTACCAACCTCCTAGCAATACATCCGTAATCTAACAGAACATTTTAGTATCTTAAAATCACCTAGCACCTACCAAGCAACCACAAAGAACTACTAACTCCCTCAAAAATACATAACAACCAACATAGAACATCCTGAGAATTGCATAGTAACACCCTAGCAACCACCCAGAACGCCCTAGCAAAAAAAAATAAAAAATAAAAAATCCCTAGCAAAAAACCCAGAGCAAACAACTGTCTTACAAATCCTAGCAACCATTCAGAACATCCTAACAATGGCCTAGCAACACCCTAGCAACCACCCTGGACAGCCCGGCAACAAAGTTTGGAGGTTAAACCTACCCTAGCAAAACCTCAGCACAACCTACCATCTTAAACATCCTAGCAACATCCAGAACACCTTAGCAACCACCCAGAATAAACTGCCTAGCAACACAACAGTAACCACTCAAAACATCCTACCAACATAGAAACAATACGTAACTACTAACTGCCTGAAAATTACATAGAAATCATTCAGGACATCCTTGCAACTTCCCAGTAACACCCTAGCAACCCTCCAGAACAATCTAACAACTGCCTAGGAACACCCTATCAACCACCCAGGACAGCCCAGCAACAAAGCTAGAAAGAAAAACATACCCTAGCAAAAACCCGGCACAACCTACCATCTTAAACATCCTAGCAACATCCAGAACACCTTAGTAACCACCCAGAATAAACTGCCTAGCCACAGTAACCTCTCAAAGCATCCTACCATCCTCCTAGAAACCACATGTAACTACTAACTGCCTGAAAATTACATAGCATTCATTCAGAACATCATTGCAACTGCCTAGTAACACCCTAACAAGCATCCAGAACATCGTAACAAATGCCCAGCAACACCCTAGCAACCTTTCAGACTGCTCTAGCAGTTGCTTAGCAACACCACAGCAATCTCTCAAACCTCCTAGAGACCACACAGAACTACTAACTGCCCGAAAATGACCTTGCATCCCAGCAACTGCCTAGCAATAACCTAACATCATGCATATTTTATATTTACTTATATTTTCTACAAAAATCTAGTTAAGTGTACAATTACAAGCCGTACATATGCTTAAAACACCCAATTGTAGCTATTGTTGAAGATCTCCATCTCCTAATAAATTCCACCAAACATCCTAAGACAAAATGTCAATGATTTGGAGTCTTATTCTTTGTAGCTTCCTAGTGGCTTCTGTCACCTCAAGTTGGTTCGTTGAGTTTCACCATCACGCCGTGCCAATCAATTTAGTGCCGAGTGATTATTTTCAGCTGTGACTGACTGACTGAATGCATGCACAGCAAGCTGAGGGAGGAGGACGGAGAATAAGATACCGAAAAGAGAGAAAGCACAGGGCAGAAATAATGGGACGGGGCAAATAGATAGAGAACAGCCCATGTATTTGTCATAAAACCAACTGTCAGTCTTTGTCTTGTCACAGTGGAGGAATGACACCTTCTCCCTGTAGGTGTCTCAATCCCTTAATCATATATGGAACCAGATAGTGTCATGGCTTCGCTATCATGCACTGGGCCGCATAAGAAAACATGCAGCAGCCCAAAGAATGATTGACATTCCTCTGAGGAATACTATCAGTCTTCGTCCCAAAGTGAATCTTGTGCTTTGAACTGTCAGCCACATCAGGAAGAGCTTATGCTAAGGATTGCACAGTGGGTGATATGGCTACCCTGAGTTTGTTTATCAAAATATGGGATCCTGGCTGTTTAGCTGGATGTCATATTTGAGTTGATAAGACGTGTTTACTTTTCACCCATACAAATTTGATCTGAATAACAGACGCTGCATTTATGTCTGCCGTAAAGCATGCGGTGTACCGTATAAAGTGATTGTAGATTTGGTATTCAGTAGTCACTGGACTTATATGGCAACAGAGAACTCTTAGACACAAAGTTTACTTTGAGTCTAGCCTGAAATTAGGGCCTCGTTGCACATGGTAACTTTTAGAAACTTTCAGGCAAATTTGTAGCTCAAAGTTTTGCCTTGAGCAACTACCTAGCAACAGCATCCTATTAACCTCGTAAGAACCACACAGAACTATGAACTGCCCCAAAAATTATGTAGAACATCTTAACAACTGCCTAGTAACAGCCTCGCAACCTCTCAGAACTCTTTACCAACCACACTAGACAACAAACAACCTCCCATTAATGCCATACAAACCTCACAGAACTACTATCTGCCTTAAAATTACATAGCAACAACAGAACATCTTAACAACTGCCCAGTCACACACTAGCAACCTCCCAGAAAAACATAACAACCACCCTGACTAAGCTAACAACCTCCTAGCACTGTTTGACTGACCACACAATACTACTAACTGCATGAGAACTGCATAGCAACTATCCAGAACATCCTAGAAACTACCTAGTAACACCCTAGCGACCACTCAGAACACTGTAGCAGTTACCATGGACATACTAACCTCGTAGCAATGCCCTACTAACTACACAAAACAAATTACAATTGTCTCAAGATCAACTAGCAACATTCAGATTACCCTAGCAACCACCTAGCAACACTATAGCAACCACTTAGGGCATCCTATCAACGTCCTTGCAATGCCTTACTTACCACACAGTACTACTAACTGCATGAAAATTACATAGCAACTAGGGCTGCACGATTAATCGAATGCGATTGTTATGCGCATTTTGTTAGTAAAGCCGGTTCTGTAATGGATCTCGATTCCATTTCTATTTATCGTGCAGCCCTAATAGCAACCATTCAGAATATCCTAGCAATTGCCTAGTAACTCCCTAGCAACATCTGAACATCCTAACAACTGCCTAGTAACACCCCAGTGACCACGCAGAACACTGTAGCAACCACCCTGAACAATACTAACCTCCCAGCAATGCCTTACTAACCACACATAAAATTCTACAATTGTCTCAAGATCAAGTAGCAACATTCAAAATTCTCAGAGCATCCTACCAACCTCCTAGCAATGCCCTAGCAACCACACAGTATTACTAACTGCATTAAAATTAAACTGCAAACATCTAGAACATCCTAGCAACTGCCTAGTAACTCCCTAGCAACATCAGAACATCCTAACAACTGCCTAGTAACTCCCTATCAACATCAGAACATCATAAAACTGCCTAGTAACACCCTAGCAACTACTCAGAACACTGTACCAACCACCCTGAACAAACTAACCTCCTAGCAATGCCTTACTAACCACACAGAACATTCTACAATTGTCAAGATCAACTAACAACATTCAGATTACCCTAGCAACTACCTAGCAACACCATAACATCCACTCAGAGCATCATAACAACCTCCTAGCAATGCCTTACCAACTACACAGTACTACTAACTGAATGAAACCTGCATAACAACTATACAGAACATCGTAGCAACTGCCTAGTAACTCCATAGCGACATCAGAACATCCTAACAACTTCCTAGTGGCACCCTAGCGACCACTCAGAACACTGTAGCAAGTACCCTGAACAAACTAACCTCCTAGCAATGCCTTACTAACCACACAAGACATTCTACAATTGTCAAGATTAAATAGCAACATTCAGATTACCCTAGCAACTGCCTAGCAACCGCTCAAAGCATCCTTTCAACCTACTTGCAATGCTCTAGCAACCACACAGTACTACTAACTGCCTGAAAACTATACTGAAAGGACATCCTAGCAACTGCCTAGCAACTGCCTAGCAACATCAGAACATCCTGACAACTAGCAACATTCAGTTTATCCTAGCAACTGCCTAGCAACACTATAGCAACCACTCAGAGCATCCTAACAACATCCTAGCAATGCCCTAGCAACCACACAGTACGACCAATTGCCTTAATTACATAGCAACCATCTAGAACATCCTAGCAACTGCCAAGTAGCACTCTAGAAATCATCCCAAACATCATAACAACTGCCTAGTAGTGCCCTAGCAACAATCAAGAACATTTTGCCAACCCTATACAGTAGAAAAACCCATAACAAACTACAATCTTAAACATTCTAAAATAACACATTAGCAACTATCTAGTAATGCAGAGAACTCTTACGGACAAAGTTTGCTTTATGTCTAATCTGAAATTAGGGCCTTTTGCACTTTTATGCATGGTAACTTTTAAAAACATTTAGAGAAATTTGCATTTGAAGTTATGTATACATGTATAGTTATTATGTATACACTATATGTATAGTTATTATTATGTAACTGTGCTGAAGTAATGGAACCTAATTACAATACCAGCTTACAATGTACAAAAATGTAAAATGGCACAGATATTCCACTGGTGCTCCGGTACCTTTCTGCCTATATAACTTGCTATTCTGACCTTTGCTCAGGTAGCTAGAGGCAAAATCGTCTGGACAGAAGTCTGGTTCCTAGACAAAACACTGACCTTATTTCTGCAGTGTATGCATATTCACAGCACACCAGTCTCCTGTGCACTTAGCAAAGCAAATATCACCGACCAGTGCAAATTAAGGGACAGGTTCATAAAATGCAGGTTCAAAAGTTTAACTTCAGAAGACCAAAAAAGACATGATGAAAATATTAACAATACCAGTGGAAAAGATCCTACAAGTTTTAGTTACCTTCTTAGTTAGTTAACTTCTTGCGTTTTAAATTCTTTTAAAGTTGAAAAGTGTATTGTTCACTTCAAAGTGAATTATTTAGCACCTCAAAAAAAAGAAAAAAAGGCTAAATTAAAATAAATATAAAAATAACAATATAAAAAAATCTCAACAATAAAAAAAAAAAAAAAACACCTAATAAAATAACAGAAAAATTCACCAAATAAAGACAATAATCTAACTGCAAATGACTACATTTACATAAAAAAAATAAAAAAATAAAAAAATTCTAAAATAAAAAAAATCAATATTAAAAAAATTAATAATAATAAGACAGAAAAAAATATGCTAAAAAAATCTAAATGCAATATTATGGATTTAATGACTATATTTATATGCACAACGTTTTGCTAACCCAAATTAAATTCAATCCGATTGCAGATTTCCAATATACTAATGCCTATGCTTAATTTTTATATCTGTTCACATGTGCATTATTCTGTAAGTATTCGAAACAAAATTTACCATAACAGCAAGAAGCTTCTGAGTCTTGTCTGTGGTTCTGTCAGACATCAGCTGACTAAATCCATTTGGATACTCAATATGACATCCTGGTATGTAATTGGCACATTTGCCTTTCTAACACATCTAAACATGTCAGACAAGCTCTTCTCATTTTGCTAACCTCACATGTTGCTAACTAAATCAGAAGCAAAGTCTTGTGGCAATTATTCTTCAATAAGCTATCACCTCTTTGAAAAAGATGCGATTGAGCTATTCTTTGGATTAGGCAGAATGTAGTTATAGCGTTAATGCATTCATAGAGATAAATTGTTTCATTTTTCACACATTTTTCGTGCCTACTAAAGTGATTGGAAAAAAGCAGATCATATTTTGTCTTGTAGCTGGCGGGAGCGAATGAATGAAAGCCCCTTGTGAACTTATTTCAGACTCAATTTATACTAACTCAACATCAATGTGAATTATTCAATGATAGAAAAACATGTATAAACAGCTTTAAGATGACGATTAACGGTTAGCCTGTGTAGCGAAGCCTAGGGTGAGGAGAACAATCATCTCATCAGTTCATTTTCTTCAATGCTAATTTGCATTTTAATTCAGCCACGTTCGCTCATTCTTGTTTATGCTAATTGCCTCGTAACCCAAGTGGTAGCCATTTTTCCTCCTCACAAGAGTCATCCAGGTATATTTGCATGTGGCTTTTTGTGAAAGAGTCATCTCTTAAGAGGCATTTCATGTAATAGCTGTTCTCTCGTCTCTCAGGTAGTCATCTGAGTCACCAAACACACTCGGTAAAGATGCCACGCTAATGACTGAGTCTTTTAGCAATGACATGGGGAAAGAGTTGATGTTTGTAGGAATGGAGTCTGTCAGAGCTGTTCAGAAGAAATGGCTGTAAGGGGAATTGCCAACTCAAAACTTACTTCAAGGAGCATTTTTGGGAACAAATCTGATGATATTGTCAAGCCTGTAGGAAGAAAATGTCACTAATGAAATGTTTTGAATATAGAACAAATGGAGATTTTTCTCACTAAAAATTAAGTTTCTGAAAGGAGCTCAAGATTTGCTCAGATTTGCATTAAGTCTTAGATCTCCAAAAACATTATTATATATATTTTCCAAAAGTCACAATTCTGAAAATCACCTCATTCTTAATGGACATTTCGGGACTAACCGCAAACAGTTTGTTGGTAATATTGAAACTAAATATGTACTAAATATGTACTCAAATACTGTACATTTCCAAATAAAATAAAATTATATATACAGTTTATATCCTTGAATTTCATTTGGACCAATGTAGTACAGTTTTCTTTGCCTTTCCTCACAATTTGTGAAGTGTTTTAGAATAAGTCGAATGAGTAAACGATTCAGTGACTCACTTATAAAGGCACTGGTTCAATTCTGAATAGCATAGTTTTATGCTACTATTTTTATTCGGATTTTGCAGAAATAGTATGAGTACTATGTGAGTATGGTATTTCAAAGTCTGATTTATTCAACTGTTTCATTCCTAAATGAATGTTATTAAACACATTGGTTAAATGAATGATACAACGACTAACTAAAAATGGTCACTTGTTTTGATCCTGAATGAACAGGTTGAATGAATGACTCGATTCACTCATAAAGATGGTTGCTTTTCGCAACACTGGTATATAGTCAAAAATCCCCACTACTAATACTACTAATAATATACTAATAGTTTGAATATGTTGAATGAATGACTCGATTCACTCATAAGGACGGTCGCTTTTCGCAACACACTGGTGTATAATCAAAACCCCCCAGTACTAATACTACTACTAATAAAGACTGACATTTTAACTTTAATTGTTCTCACTAACTAAATACTTTGAGTAAAATTTTGACAGTATCCATCCATGCTTACTATACTTTACACCTCATGGTTTCATCTTTCCTTTTTAGTATGTGACAAATGCTGACTTTTCTTGCTTAGATGCACCATCATGAGGTGGCAGTTTCAGTTCTGCTGAGTTTGTATCACCTGCTGATTAGCAAAAAGTTGTTTATTTGCAGACGTTTGCTGACACATCCACCTGTTTCATTAGATTGCCGCAATCTGGCCAAACTCTCCCTCAGTCCCATATACATCAATATATTACCGTTTAATTTCCTTTCTCCAAGCTTTTAAAGCAAAAGGCTCTGCAGCACAGGGGAAACAGTGATTAACACTCCAGACCAACAGCCTATCCAACAAAACACAAGATTATTTGCAGTAATTCCCCAGTTCTGCTGAGGGAGTGTTGGAGCGAACAATTCTCTTATCAGCGTCTGAAGGAGTGTGTGGATCTGTTAACTCACACTCAAATCTTACAGTGTGTGAAAGACTTCATCAGACTCTTGTTTCAGGCTGAAATGGAATTGGTCTCCAAATTTCTCTTGCGGTGAGTTGATCATCCCTACATCGTCATCATCCTGTCTCTTGACATTTCCGACTGTTGGCTAAAAAGTGGAAGATATCACTGAGAAAACATTAACAAGTATTAAATATTTACCAAACCTCAGAGCTGTGGCATACTTGTTCACAGGCTCCGACAT
Organism: Sinocyclocheilus rhinocerous; assembly: GCF_001515625.1. Lineage (NCBI taxonomy): Eukaryota > Metazoa > Chordata > Actinopteri > Cypriniformes > Cyprinidae > Sinocyclocheilus > Sinocyclocheilus rhinocerous. The sequence continues at coordinate 1,029,965 of NW_015664702.1, forward strand.
GTTGATCTGTGGCATACAAGAAGGTGTTACGAGTCTGTTGCTTTATCTCATTCCCCCTAATTTCTTGTCATTTCTCAACCAAATATATAAATACAATTTACAAAGAATTTAGGTATTAGTTACAGTGCTTACAATTCGTCTTCTTTATGCTTGAGGAGAGGTGTGCTATTACTTTTTTTATAAAACTATACTTTCAGCTGTCTCGCGATATCACTATGACGTGAGTGTGAGGGCGAAATTAGCATTGAACATGCCACCGCTATGTTTACGTTACATTATGTTGTCATTTTGCTTATTTTTAGAAATAAAAAGCAATTAATTCAGTTGGATCATGGTCGCTTCAATTCGCTCTGCTCATTCAACATGAGCTGCAGAGTCGCACACAATGCAGCAGGAATCATGATGTGTGCACACCAAAAGCAAATTTAATTATTTGTGTGAGTAGATTACAAACAAGTCAATGCAATGACGTGAATAGACACAATTTCGTGCCTGGCCACGCAAATTGGGTGAAGCGATTGTGAAGAATGTGCAATATTTGGCTCAATCGTGTCTTCCGTGCAAGTTGAAAAATTTCAACTTGAGCAGGAAATTCGCATGTTTTTCAATTTGTGCGGAAGACGTGATTGAGCTGAATATTGCGCATTCGTGGCAACTCACGTCTTTGCATTGACTTTGTATGTATCTACTCATGCAAATAATTAAATTCGCTTTTGGTGTGGACACAACTTAAAAGTCTTATCTTATAGAATGCATGCTCAGCACCATGGCTTCCTATACGCAGAGTATGTTCAATCACTAATTTGAAAGCGAAAGTAGAAAACGTACATGCATTCAAAACCGATTTCAATACGCCACATTTTGAGAGCAGCTCCCTGATGCACCCAAATTAGGCTACATACAATATCACCCAATATCAATGCTGTCTTAGGCTGTGTAGTTGTAGCCATCCTTTAGCTCTGTATCATGCTTGAAGAAAAATTTGGTCTCTGTTTGCACTTTGAGAAATGTGGTCTCTGTGTAACAGTATTAAGAGAATACTTTGATTATGGTTGCACTTCTTATTTGCACTAACAAGACTGAGAAAAAAACCCTGTTATTTATTTTTGTTATTTATACTGTTTTTTATTTCTGTGTTCACTTTGTGGAGAGAAGTTCAGAAAGTCACACACAGATTCACTCAGAAGTTCTAGAAGCCCATAATTCATGTGCTAAGGTCTGTAGAGACTGATGATGATGTCAAATCATACAGGAGAGAAGCCAGTCCATTGAGTTTGTGGCAAAACCTTTTACAGTGCTTGTGTATTGTTGTCTTTTACTGCATATGATAATTCATACTCAGTAGAACTGAAATGATATTCATTACAGGATAAGTTAAAATATTTCAAAATGCACCTGCAGGCTATTTTTCCCATCATGTATTTTGGTTATTCTGGTGGACAATGCGAGCAATCCCACAGACTTACAATGACTACATTTTGGGATTCATCAAGACTCTTTTGACTTAATCCAGCTTACAAGCAAGTAACTCGCAACCGCTCTAAACAACCCAGCAACGAACTATCAATGCCTTGCCACCACTTATAAGAACCTACAGTATAGTAACAATATCCTTATCCTACATACCCCAACAAAAGTAGTTAATGCAAAAGCAACCACCCATGTCATTGTAATATTTGCATATCGCATTGTAATGGGTCTTCTTTTGTGCATTTATTTACAAAACTGAACTGTGACTCATTTACAAAATCTGAATTGCAGCATTTAATTTACACAGAATCAAAGCTTAAGATAAACTCCTTCTTCAACACTACTCCTGGGCTGCCTTTTTTCTGCCTCCTTCAGGAAATGCAAATGTAGTTTAGCATCTGTAAATGAAAATGAAAAGTAATGATAATTTTCCAGAGTGGAGGACAAAGAGACCAAGCACATATGAGGAAACCTCCACTTGTTTCCTGTGACTTGTTTGCTAACAGCTATTCTCAGTTGAATTCAATTGACTTGATCAGTTCTGCATCACTGAAACATGAGGAAGCTCCATAAGTGTTGCCAGCTGCTGCCGAGCACCAAGACAAAACAAACACGCAGCCAGACACCTATACGAACATTCGAACACACGCAGAATCACACATCCGCAAACACAAAGACATCAATCTCTCAGGTGCGCGCGGCAGCCGGCACCTTAGATTGCGTCCTTTGATGCTGCAGCCGTTTCCTGTTTAATATTCCACTCAGTCGCACTCGGAAGACCAAATGCTTGGGGGACATCACAATGTAGGAGTGTGTTAACATTTCAGGGCCGACACGGGAGCGAAGAGAAGGAATACAGAGGAATGATTGAGTGATAAAAACAGACAGATAAAGAGAGAAAATACAGTGAACTCCCTAGATTTTATTCCTAATAAATCTTGCCTAATGACACGTGGGCTTTCCACACACAATCAACCCCTTTAAGCAATTGTCATGATTGAAAGTGAGGACATTTCCACAGGAAAATGTTATTGCTCAGTAGTTGCTCTTTTATTGCTCAGGATATTGAATGGGGTTATCAGTTTCATGTACAGGCATAAGTCAACCCAAAATGAAAATTGTGTTATTTACTCACCTTCATGCCATTCAGAACCGGAATTATGCAGTTTTTTTTTTTCTGTGCAAAACATAAGTTTGGAAGAAAAATAAGTGTGCAATGATGATGCAATGTCTAAAAAAACAACAAATGCTACAAATGCATAATTACAAAAACTTTAGAAATGGTACACAAAGGGAATGACTTCAGTAGACTAAACATTGTGCACGAATCGTGAATCGTGGCTACTTTTGTGGTGCTTTTTGGCATTTTATAGCCTCTTTTTGTGCTTGACAGCTCCTGGTCACTCTGAACTAGGAAAATGGAATGTAATTTCAAAAGAAATAACTACAATATATGGGGTTGGAAAAACATGAGGAGAATTTTATTTCTTGGTGAACTTTTCCATTACCTCTGTCCTAGTTGCATCTCCTAAAATGTCTTAGGATTTAAAGAATATAGAGTTATAAAATTAAGGTTAATGTAAAATGAATGTAAATCACTTAAATATTAAATATTTTAATGTAAATGTAATGTAAAATAATGCAAAACTTTAAATATTATACTTTAATGTAAATGCTGCTTTTATCATATCAAATGTGAAATATTTTAATGTAAAATTAATGTAAATTAAAAATGCATTCAAATTAAATTCCAAGCACAGCACAGATAATTTGTTGTTTTAATATTAAAGTTCACATTGAGATCTCTTTGACATCTGATTGCAGATTGCATCTTGGCAAATCTCAGCACTGTTTGAGATCATTTCTGGACTGTCTTCACAATTGGTATGATCACTTAATCCAAAGTGGGGTGTGATTCAGCCGGTCTCATTTGACATTGTTTTATTGTATGCATAATGCAATTCATGCAAATTATACATAAATGTGCTTTCTTTCCCACTAAGATGACAGATTTCCTGTGAACCAACTGTAAACCATATGAACTCCATGATCAAATAGACTCAGGCCTGCACCAAAAACTCCAGTGCTTCAGAAACTCTAAAGGAGAAACCAATGAGATTAGTTTTTCTCAGGAGAAAAATCTGAGAATCGGGAGACTCTGAGATGCTGTCTAGGCCAAACAGACGAGAAGAGTGATTTTTCTTTCCCACAGGCCGGATCCAGCGCTCACCTATGAAATCGAGCCGTAATAGCTCTTTCAGATGTATCGCACCTAGCCTCACTTGATAAACGCATAGATAGCGAGCGCGCACGGTCGATAATGCAGTGAGCGCGTGGGCACCGTCCATTAAATAGCAGTTAATTACCCTGCACTGGAGATGAAAGGCTCATTTGTGAAACGGTCTCCTTCTCGCATTGATGAAATAGCTCTTCAAGTTCACACATGCTCTCTCGCGCAAACAAATGCGCACATTCGACACGTGCGGCATCCTAGCGACGGCGCTTCAATCACAGGTAAAATTTTGCACGATCGTGACGCATCCCTAAAGGAGGGAAAACGGCGGATGTTTATATATAGAACGGTTTCCAGGGGTGAATTTCCAATGTGTGAATAATTCATGAGCCTTCATTACTGTTATCGACCGTTTCCTGTGTCCTCTCGCACGGCCAAACCTAACAGATAATGTCTTGCTCTGATAGAGGGGTGATTGATATAAGTGCAGGCTTGCTTCCGAACGGGACAGTTTTCCCCTTCGACAAGGTTTCCTGCTCTTCCCATTTCTTTGTTTTCTCTACACACTCTCTGCTCCATTGCATCCCAAGCAGGCGTATTAGTAATCCATCAATGCTATTTCCAGTCCGTGGTCTCGCTGGCTGGCAGGGAGGAAAAAGGATTGGAGGAGAGACCTTGGACACAGACAGTCCTTCGGCTTGCCATCGTGGCAAAATAATCACACAAAGGTGTCTGTGTGTCCCTAGCCCGGACTTCTGGAAAAAGGGGGATGTGAGCGGAAGAGATAAAGAAGGTAAACAAAACCAGTGACATACGCACTCGGTCCTGGGAGGCTCTGCCACATAATATAGCCGTGTCACGGGCTAGCGTGTGCCGTGGAAGTCTGGAAAGGGGTTGGAGTACGGAGTCGGGTGGGTGGATGATGTTTGTTTGTTTGTTTTTTGGACCGTGGCACGGCACGTGGGTGCCAAACAGGCAGTGTATTGTAGCTCAACTGGACTTGGAAGTACTGGGACTGAAAGAAAGAGAGAAAGAGAGAAAGAGAGAGACAGGTTATGTTCAGAATAGCATACTAGCCAACACTATTTCTGGAGTATGCAGTATATATGTTGTGAACAATGTCCAAATTCCCTGATGACATTCTCCGTATAGAATTTGCCAATCATTTCCAATATGACGAACGACCCGGAAATAACATCTAGATAGATAGATAGATAGATATAGATATTGAATAATACTAAACACTGAATGTAACAACAATGACTGTTTAAAAATGTGTGCTAGGTTCAGAATGGAATACTATACCATATAATACAAATCATACTGTTACATAGTGAACATCACAACGATAAACGTTTCAAATATTGTTCAAACACAGTATGTTACCATGCGATTCCAAACACTGCTGTTTATCATTTATACATACAGTTTCACATGTATTAAACAATTCAACTGAAAACATACTACATAAAAATAGGTAGAACGGTAGGTAATATACTGTACTGCACAGTGTGCAATAAGCAGTATGCTACTACTCCATTCCAGACATAGGCATGGTGTATATGTGTGTGTGCAAGAAAGAGAAAGAGAGAAAGCCAGCAGGAGATGCAAGCACGTGTCCCAGAATTCTGTGCTCTGAGAATGTGCCACCACTAGATGGCAGGCTTGTGCGCTGAATCCGATGTCACTGTCCCCTCAGTAGAACATCCCTCTCTTGCTCTCTCTTTAACACAGACACATCCTGAGAAATTGTGTGAGCACCGGTGCCTTTTTTCTTACAGCAGGGAATCGAACATTGTGTTTCCAGAATCGATGTGATGTGCTTGAAAAATGTGATGCTTTTCAGAGCGAACGGTGACTGTTTGTTTTAATGAAGTCTCCTGCTTTCTCATCGCCTGCTTTTGTGTCCCTTCCCGTCTGCGCTATCAGCCTCAAACAAACTACAAAAGAGTTTGTGTGCAGCTCAAAAAGAACTGAGGCTTAAAATCAAGAGGGGAGGATAGATGGGGGCCAGCGCTAGCTGAAAACGAGAAACCCTTTATGTTAGCCATAACACAACCTCTAAAAAATGCATGCTAGCTGTGAGATTCTAATGCTCAACCCTAAAGCTGCGTCCCAATTCAGAGGCTGCATTCTTCGAAGGACGCAGACTTCAAAGGGAACGCCTTCGAAGGTCAGACTGAGTGTTGTTAAATGGGATGGTCTAGCCTACGGAGGCTTGCTCTTGTTGCCTAGCAACTGTGACAGCTGATGTTGACGAGCAGAAATATAGTTTTTAAAAGTTACATTCAAATGTTTGAAAACAAAACACGATTCACAACCTGTCTGAACATGTTCACCTTGGTCCATTTTTGTCCATAAAAAGTATAACTATCTGTACAAGAGTCAACATGAGTCAACATTTAAACCACTTTAAAGTGTTTTTTTCTTTACTGTAAAGTTCGGACAAAGCTTGTGAACCCTAACAACAAACTAGTGAGTTACTAATCTTATCAAAAACGATTTATGCTAGCTTAGAAATACGAGCCATAACAACAAACTCTTTGTACTAGTGGCAACTGCTAAACCTACCAACAAACACTTTATGCTAGCTTAGAAATGCTAGCCTCTATGCAAGCTGACAATAAACTTACGCTACTTGAGAGATACGTATGCTAAGTCAACCATCTTTACCTCTTTAACCCTCGACAAACTCTTTATGCTATAGTGATAGTTAGGCTACTATCTTAGTAAGTTTAGTTAAGAATTACTAGCCACACAACAAAACACTTTATGCTAGCTGATAGATACTAATTCTAAAAATAAACCTCTAAAAGCAAAATATATGCTAGCTGAGAGATACAAACAACCCTGATGAAAAAAAAAACAATAGACACCATCATAAAATTTGTAATGGTTTTACTGTTTATAATGGGAATTGTATTGGTTTTAATGGAAACTGTAATGGACCCTGTGGGTCTCTACTGGTAATTGGTAACCTTCTATTGGCTTCTATAGTGGCTTGTTAAAGGGTTAGTTCACCCAAAAATGAAAATTCTGTCATTAATTACTCACCCTCATGTCGTTCTAAACCCGTAAGACCTCCGTTCATCTTCGGAACACAAATTAAGATATTTTTGATGAATTCTGAGAGCTCTCTGACCCTCCCATAGACAGCAATGTAATTACCACGATCAAGGTCCAGAAACGTAGCAAGGAGATCGGTAAAATTATCCATGTGACATCAGGGGTTCAACCGTAATTTTACGAAGCTACGAGAATACCTTTTGTATGCAAAGAAAACAAAAATAACGACTTTATTCAACAATTCGTCTCCTCCGCGTCACACTGGTGCTAACGGTAACTCACCCTAACAAACTCAAAATTCAACCTTAGGCCTCATGTACTATGGTAATACCATGGTATTCTTCAAAGTACTTATAAAAAAGCGCCATGGTATTACCTTGTGTAAAAGAACCATAGTATCTGTGAAAAATACCATGGTATGTTCAATAACACTCCCTTACTATGGTGCCACCACAGTACTTTTTGTAAGGGAGTGCTTTTAAACATGTACCATGGTATTTTTCACAGATACCATGATACATATGATAGTAACTCAGTACTACAGTATATCTCAAAGTACATGGCGCACACTGTATCATGTATATTAATAACACAATCATACAGCAGCATAATAAATCATCTAATGTCATCACTGTACCGCCATTTTTGTAAAGGGAGTTAATTTAATATACCTTATAGCGCGAGTAATCTTAAGCATGAGATATGGACGTCATTAATCTGTGCACTGCTATATTTAGGCAAAAATCTGCCTGACATTCATTCAGAAAAATTGGTTGTGACATCATATTAGAGATATGAGACACAGACAAGGCTGCATTCCGCCTGGTGCCAGCTCTGCGTGGGAGCGCATGTGTCCTATGCCAAGCTACCAGACGTGCACTTGAATACAGCAGTAGTTTTTTCCCTGACACCCTTTTTAGCTTCGAGGCCATGCTACGCTTAAAACCCACCCCTCACCGCTCTTCTCTCACACATATATCCAATGTTTTGGCTTGCTGGTTGCTGTTCTTGCTACCGTAGTGCTCTCTAAACCTCTCTTTACTTCTGTGGGCAATCATCAAACGGCAGAGAGGGAAAATATGTCTGACGCCGTTTGCTATTTATTTTCTAAGCGTGCAGCATCACAGCCAAGTCATAATCACGCAGGGCTCAGAAGCTAATTAAAGAATGCAAATTGTACTTGATTCGGTCTGTGACCAATGCGAACATCAAGACGGACAGTTTTATGTTATTCATAGCTCTGTGCACATCTCCAAAGAGAAACATCACAGAAACGCCACAGAAGCATTGATAAAAAAAAACAAAAAACAAGACTGGAAATGACTTAGCAAACAGAGCGCCTTAGCAAACTGTCTTGCAATGTCCTCAAGCATCTAATTTAATGACTTGCTCTTTGAACACGACCGTATTTGTCTTTCAAACATCAATACGGACAAGCAGCTTTGTCTTTTAAGATACAAAATGCAATTCAAGACTATTATGTCCAACTGCAGAACACACTTATATATTTAGCTTAAATAGCACAATCGGTATTATGTCTAATGCAATTTCTTTATATTTAACTATGTCTAAAATAATCCAAACTGCCACAAAATAATCACTATACACTGCATTTCTGTGACACATTTGTGTTTAAACATGGTCCAAAACACTGATCTGATCACTCAAATCAGGTTGTCCATTATTCAGAACTGAATTAGATAGATAGATAGATAGATAGATAGAACGACAATGATAGAACGATAGAATGATAGAACGATAGATAGATAGAACGATAGATAGATAGATAACAAAAGATGATATTTTTTAAGAATGTGGGTAACCGAAGAGTTGATGGTAGCCATTGACTTCAGTTTTCCATATGCTAGAAAAAAAAGAAGAAAAAAAAAGGGCTGAAATAATACAAGCTAATAGCTTCAACAGAAGCATATAACATCAATTGACAACCTCAGTGCTCACAGTACTGTAGGTTTATAAATTATCATTCAATAAGGAATTGGGAAATTGGAATAAGTTACCATTCCAGAAAATGATTCTGGAACACGACTGATGCACTCTATTCCAATTCAGTAAATTCCTCTTCCTGTCATTCAAATTCAGCTTTAATTCAAATTCACACTCACGAAACGTCTTGGAAGTGACAGTGAACAGTTCTGAGTGACAGAAATTTATTTTGGACTGAACTGTTCCTTGGCTTTGTGTGCTTTTTCTTAGCTGAAATACAAATACTACAAAAGTCCCAGAAACTTCTGCAGGATCAACAAATCCAAAATCCACCAGGTCTCTCCGAAATACCTGACAGATACAAACAGACCACACAAAAACTCTGGCTTTCCTGACTCGCCGAGTTACACAGCGTGTCAGCGGGGAAGAAGGAAACCCACCAGTCTGAGCCCATTACTGTTGCAGCACATCCCGGGTAGCTGCAATAGCGAGTGTCCTAGAACATTTCCAGTCGCAAGTCAGCAGGACGTTTTCAGATTCGTCTGAGAGGTCTGTCACCTTTGCAACAACTGCCACCCTGACACTGACACAGTGGCACTTTGAGATCACAGGAGCGCCGCTTCCCTGGAAAGCCTTACTGTCATTTCGGTAATCTCTTGCAGCAGACGTGCTAGTCTTTATCTAGCGCAACTCTCTACTTTCTGAGTCAACACGCGACGCCAACTCGCTCGCGCTATGGATGGGGGCTCGGGAAAGACAAATGCCACATGCATTATAGCGCTGCAAATTGTTAATTAAGTATTTTTTATACAGTACACGCTTTCTCTCAATCCCTCCACTATGAAATTTACTTTGAGCTCAAGGCTTTGGGTTTGATTTGAACAACTGTCGAAAGTTCATCGTTCATATATTCAGTCTCGTAGGAAAGCATTGAGAGCAAGAAAGCATTGAGAGCAAATGGAGAGTCTCCTGCTTCTCAGATTTCTCTGTTGCAAAACAGATCTCAATAATGTTAAACTGTGCTCAGATTTGCCTGCATATTAATATGAACTCAGATTCTTCCTAGACCAAATTATGTGGACTACACATATTTTCCATAAATTTGTATTATTATTTTTTTTTGTAAAGGGGTTTTGCAAGGGGCAACATTAATAATAATAAAAAAAAATACTGCTACATAAAATACATATACACAAAAAATATTGTACTATCATTTTTTTTATCTCTTTTTTATTTTATTTTATTCTTTTTATTTCTCATTATTATTTCTTACATTTTGTGATTATTTTATGACTATTTTAACTTTTTTTGTAATGCACTTAGAATTACCATTGTGAATGAAATGTGCAATATAAATAAACTTTTTAATTGAACATTTTTTAAACCTAAATTGCAGCTAATTAAACATCTGTTTTAAACGTATTTTTCAGTAAAAATATCACAATTTCTCATTTAAGATATCGTCAAAAAAAAAAAAAAAAAACTTAATTCCATTATATCTTCCAGTATTGCTTCTCATCTTGTTTAAAAGATATTTTGATATTTTTACTGGAAAGCAAGTAACTAAAAGACTCAGACTGAAATTAAAAACTGATATTTTACAATGCAAAATGTTAAATAAATTGAAATTTTAAATTTTTATTCATAATTTTTTGTTACCTCTTTCACTCACAATACATGATTGATTGGTTGATTGATTGATTGAGTTATCATTTTACATCACATCAGCATCAAAGCCTATATTTACAGCATTCTCAAGAATAATTTAATAGTCTTAACAACAAAACTTGAACAGTACTTTTACAATTAAACAAAATGCATTTTATATATATATATATATATATATATATAAACAAAAATAACAATTATATACAATCTTAAATATCTTAAAAAAACATAAGAAATAAAAATTGTTTCCATTAATGTACATTGAGAAAAAATGTTTCCTATCATTTAAAGCAGGACACTCTGCTGCAGTCTATTCATTTTCATAATAAGACCAATAATTACATATTCACTTTATATAATTTGCTATGGATACATTCCAGACTATTACTTCACATAATTAAGAAACTGCCACTATCATTAAGGGCTGCAACCCGGCATACACTTTCCCTTACAATTCAACATGCAAACTCCAATGAAGTCGACTCTCAAAACTACATCATTAAAACTACATAATTAAAAAACATGCACTCTTACCGTGACGTGACACAACTGAAAGGGAAACGCAAATACGGCAACACCTGAAAAAAGAAACATTAAGTTGTCAAAAAGGTTGCTTTATACTCTTACTGTACATCAATAATTGTCTCGTTTGTTTCTATTTCTGAAGCAATCTAATTTTCCTCCTGGGTAGTTAGCGTCGTCAGAGGAGGAGAATGTGGGTGTGCGAGGCGCATTCATTGCGTTAGCGTGTTAGCTTAATGATTTCCGAGTACATTCCCCTACGCAGTTGCCCCGTTCGAGGCGTGACATTAATCACTGGGGTGCACTCCATTGTGTAATGTATGGAAACAAATTACCTCATCCACTTTGACAGGTTAATGTTCTTAGACTTCTAATACTCCCTGCCTTCAAGACCTGGGGCCCTAAGTGCTTTTTGTCTTTTTTGTTTCAACTTGGAAAGTGTTTTGGGTCTTGAGTGCTCATAAACCAAACTGAAGGCCAACTGCTATTGTTCTGCTCAGTGAAACGCTCGTATCGCAAGGTGACATGAGTTTGCAGAAATGCAAGTGAACCTTGGCCGCACTATCGCTGTCGTTGGATTGCAGAGGTCCCTTAGGCTGCTAAAGGGTTAATGATACTTGTCTCTCTAGTTTGGCTCATCAACTTTGGCTCGCAGCTCGTTAATCTTCATTCACGGTGTGCTGTAATGTCGACCGCTTAATTACAAATCTGGTCAACTGTCATGGGGTATATGCACGTCCCGTGGGCTGCAAGTAATATTTCTTGCCGAGTCCCTAGACAACTCACGGAAACTGCATTTGCAATTCCATTTGCGGTAGCTGGTCCTAGACCGGCGCTCTGGTTATTTTACCCAGCAAGCGGTTTGGTTTGCTGCAGAAAAGCAACTAAACATGTCACGGACACCGCAGGCCCGTGCTGCTGGTTGATGTCGTGCTCGTACCAATAATTCACTGAAGAAAGCGTTCAGATCTGTGGCTGCTCTGGTGTCAGTGGTAGTGGTAGCTCTTGAAAATAGGCAATGAAACCGTTCAGTGATGCTATGCACGGGTTCAGGGGCCCAGTTTTTCACTGATTGAATGGATTAATTCGTCGAGTTGGCATGAAGTTGCTCCCTGAATCAATAAATAGGTGGAGAGGTCATTTATTCAGCTCTCCATCTCCAAAAATATATCTGATGGTGGATACAAACTATAAATTTGACAAGGGAAGGTCTGGATCTTAGTGCTGTCTTGAAGTGTCAGTCAAATAGAGAAGAAGTGCATAGCATATGTCAGGAATAATTAGTAGAAAAAAATAAATAATAAAATAATAAAAATAAAGACTAAACATAAAATACACTAAATTACATATCTACAGGCAAAGTTCATCTATATCATCAAAAAATAAATATATATATATATATATATATATATATATATATAAAGTGAAAAGTGACGTGGCATGTGGCCAAGTATGGTGACCCATACTTGGAATTAGTGCTCTGCATTTATCCCA
>NW_015664702.1:1043307-1081659 GCF_001515625.1 Sinocyclocheilus rhinocerous
TGTGTGTGTGTATATATATATATATATATATATATATATATATATATAAAGTGAAAATAAGTTTTATGAACGTAAAACTTAAATGTAAAATGGGTAAAAAAAATCCCACATGATTGATGGTAATTAAAATATAAATAAAAATAATATGATAAATAATAAGAAAAATAAATGTAAATGAACAATTTTTTCAAAGAAACAATATTATATTAAATATATAAAAAAATGTGGGTATGTTATACTGTATGTATTCCGTTTTTGTGAACTTATTCTCTAATATATTAAAATGCATATCCAGTGGCAAATTTCTTGCCAGGCAATAAAATGGGTTAAAAAAGTATTATATACTGTATATATATATATATATATATATATACACACACACACACACACACACACACACACACACACATATATATATATATATAGTAATAAGATAATTATAAAATACATAAATATAAAAATATATGAAATATGAGCATAATATCATAGAAACTTGAGGGAACTACTCAAATTTGAACAGAAAATATAAAAATCTAGTTTGAAGTCTGTGCAGTACACTTACACCTGCTTTCTCTATAGGTTTCTTCCTCTTGTTCAGACAGACAGCCACATTATCAGACTACGAACTGAGAGTAACAGGCACAGCAAATTCCAGTTCTAATCGAACATCACGCTGCATTCCCTTCAGGAGAAATCTCCGTCCCCACCTCAGTCTGCTGGTGACATCAAAGCTGGGCTCCAACGCTCTTCCAGTGCTGTGATGCGATTTGTGGCGTCCCCAGCAGGGGTCACGGAGTAGAGCCAGACCTGAACTGCACTCCTGCAAACTCCAGATCTCCCGTCAGACTCGGCTGGAGAATAACCTTTCCCCTGTCACAGAGGAGGTCCACCTCTCTGCTCCCACGAGACACCGGGGCAGCGCACAGATAGCTGATTACGCTTCAAAGCCTGGCCGCTCTGCTCGGGGCCGACCTCATCGCTGGGCCCGTGTGCTCTGGGTGGCCTCATTGCTGTTCGAGCAATTTCTAGTTGGGCCAGAGTCAATCTAGGGGCAAGAGCCTTGGACCTCACTCTGCTTGTTCCTGCTCCTTCATTCAGGACAAGAAGTAATGATTAGAACAATCTGAGATCTGTTTTCGAAAATGAGACATTCCACATTAAACAAGCTAAATAATCACATCTTAATGTCTTCATGAAGTTTGTGCATTTACATAGTTTTTGGCTGATAACATGGAATTGGTCATTTTACAAAATATCAGACAAACCCAAAAATTGCAATATTATGTTTTTAGCCCAACCCCAACCCTTACTAATAGCAAATACACACTTTTTAATAATAATAATAATAATAATAAAAAAAAAGGTTTATTTGCTAACAGGAAACAGAAGAAATGGTTCAAGGAGAAAAAGCTTTTTTAAGTTGCTGTATTTATTTATTTTTATTACTACTTAATGGGAAAACTACAATTATTATTAATAAAAAAAAAACATGAATCATAATGAATCATATTCATTGGGGACAAGCAAAAAATGACTCCTCAATGATTTAATTTAATTTAATTTAATTTAATTTAATTTAATTTAATTCCAGATTTTTTTTTTAAAGAATTACAATTTATGGAACTACATTTATGACTAATTATTTATTACTAAGTACTAATTAATATTATATTTATTACTAACAATACGAAATATGATGTTAAATAACAGCAACAACAAAGTATTAATATGATTATTAATACAATTTGGTATATTTATCTTGTCATTATTTCTATTATTATTTATTTTATTATTTACATTTACTTTTCCCCCAAATATATTTCTTTTCTATATTGTTTGTTAAATAATTTTGCTTGGATTTTGGTAATGTCTGTTTAGCATAAGAAGAAAAATGTGATGTACTGTATGTTTAAGTTTGTTTCTAAAAAGGTAAGAAGTAGTAAAAAAAAGAAGAAAAAAAAAAAGACAATCTCAATAAAAAACTATAACAATTATTAATTATTATTATGTGTTTATTATTATTATTATTATTATTATTATTTATTTTTTAAGTGTACATTGCTTATAATAATTAGGGCTGGGAAAAGGGCAAAAATGAATCCTCAAAGAAAGAGATTTTTGGATTTTTGCCATTTTTAATCTAATGGAAAGCTACATTTATTATTACATTTATTTTTATGAACCAATATTAATTATTAATCAAATATAACACCAACAACAATAATATTAATAATGAACTATTAAGATAACTATTAATATTGCAATTTAGTTTCAAAGTTTGAAAGTAACCACCAAAAACATCTTTATCTACTGATAATTGATGCCCCTCCAACATTTCTCTGATCAAACTGTACTCACAAGTTTAGCTCTTCCTGCGCATCATGCAAATAGGATTGTCTTCCGATGAGAAAACCTCGGCATGGGTCACCACAGTCTCTCACACTCATCATCAACATGTTCTCTGGTTACTACGGCTCACGCTGCGTTCCATTTCCTGTCATTGAGGAAGCAAATGATTACAGAGTGTTCTATGCCACACACAGGGCTTGATTCTCAGCACACATTTGCATGGGCCTCCTCGAGAGGCATTTAACCGCCTAATGCGATAAACGGCTGGTCATGACTGATTCGTGCAACACCACAGCGAGGTGTGAAGTGATATGGGTAAGCTGAGACAACACTTCACCTTCCATTTTTTACCTAAACAGCAGGAATTTCACACTGTGACGCTATCACATGCATGCGTGTTTTTATGCTCGGGTAATTCTTTGGACACAGTGCTGGGTTAGTAGGTGGACTGACTGGGACCACAAGTGTTTTAAGGAAATTTAGAAGCAGATTGTTACAGTGAAAAACTGATTTGTGGTACATAAAGTGGCACATGATGGATTTTTATGCTTATATAAACAGACGTGCACCGCAAGAGTTCATAGTGTGTCTATTTTTCATCTTAAGCACCCTATAGTGAATATTCCTTATTATGGTTGAAAAGTTTTGACTTGTTTATTTACTATATATAACAGTGTCGTTTTAGTATCATAGAGATTCTATTATAGTTTTTATACATTTTTAAATCAGTTTTTATTTTCTGTTTTTATTATGGTTTTAAAGTTTTAGTAATTTTGTTGCGTTTTTGTCGTTCATAACTAATAAATGTCATTTTTATTTCAATTTTAGTTTTAGTTATTTTAGTTAAACTAAATAAAAATTGAGAAATGTTGCCTGCCTTAGCACCTAGCAGAATTTTTAAAAAAATATTTTATTATTTTATTAATATTATATTTTATTTGTATTTATTTATTATAATGTTTATTTATATTATATTATGTAAAATTATAAATTATATTATTTAATTATAATGTTTTAGTTTAGTTTTAGCTAACAATAATTACTAATATATTAACGTTTACACAAATAATATAAAAGTAAAACATACAGTAAGCAAATGTTCTTCCATATCAATGATAGCTGTCTATATTTACACATTACATTTATTTTTGCAATGAATTGCATTCATACATTTATAGTTTTGACACATTAATATAACAACAAATAAATATACTCTCTCTCTCTCTCTTGCTGATTTTTGGTATTTGGCGCAGGGAGGAGATACAACATATGCATATTTAAAACAGCTGACCGTAATAAATGACAAAAGTTTTGTCACTCTGCAAACATCAGAACTAGCAGTAACTTTAAGGTTTTTCAAGGTCAAAATGAAAATCTGGTCTTTTTATGAATTATGTCTTTGTGGAAACTGTCCTGACAGACCTTACAGAAAAGATCCAGAACCCAAATACAGCACAAAATATCTTAATATTAGTGATTAGTTGATGGAAAGATAATTTACCAGAACCCACATGCATTACCAAACCCCTATATACTCAATACACAGAACACTTTGTCGTTTCTACAAACATGCTGCAATAGTTCACCAGCTTCACTGCGGTTGATTTGGAGTTAAACATAGAACAGTTCAAAACATTCTCAATAAATAATAGACAATGTTTTGATAATCAATGTGCAATCAGTGGTCAGAAATCTCCATATTCTCAAGAAGAAGGTCATGTTCACACAGCAGCAGAATACGGTTGTCAGTCCTGTTTTTGAGTCCTTAATACGGTTCCGTTCACACACATTCCACATTCTGTAACCGAACTCACACCCGTAAATTTTCAGGACTCGCAACCGCATTCTCGGAACACACGCGCTGTGTAAACGGACCAGGACTGGACAACTAGTTTAGCTTGTCTGTCACATCATACAGTGCGAGAGATAGCCGCTCTGCAGCACAAAACGCGCGTCTACCATGTGTTACGTGTTTTCATGTGTGTTTTCTGTAACTTACAGTGACGGAAAAATGAGCTGCGTGTCATCTGAACGTTTTAGATTCCGCCAGTTTTGTGTTCTGCACGTGATTCAAATGCTCCGTTCTCCACCCAAATATAAAAGCTGCTGTCGGTTAATGAAGATTTTGACGAAAGAACTCACGGCTCGACTAGACTCGTCGTGTCAGAAAGTGATAAGACTTTCAGTTTTATGCACGTCGCCATCTTTGATTTTACTTTTGTCACTGTCGCTATGGTTACTAGTAAGGAATGCGGGCTTGACTCCCGTTGCACGTTCATACAGACAGTATTCCAAACACAACTGTAAGCTGCTGTGTGAACGGGACATTTCGAGACTCACACCTGTAAAGAAAATGCGGTTGTCAATCCCAAAAACCGACAGTGTGAACGTAGCCTTCGAAATGCGTCAGACAGCATCTGAACTTTAAATTTTGCTCTGGGAAACTTCTAAGAAATGACCACCATGAATTTCAAAACATATTTAATCCTAAATATACATCTTTAAGCGTCAAAATTAGATTTCAAACATGATAGTTTCATAATTTTGTTCATAATCTCCACCCAGTCGACTAATGATCAACCAAAAAATAAAAATCAGCCTAAAAGTCTCAATGATATTCTGCTAATACTGAAGTTTACCTCAGCAAACACCACTGATTAAATAATTAGACTGTGAAATAAACATGTTTTTACCTTCTAGCGGTTTCCTTCTGAAGTTCAGTCTAACAAATTGAATTGAGAGGTTTTTGATGTAAATAATTGGTCTACAAGTCAAGACTCCTCATTTTTGGTGCATTTCAATGAAAGCTCTGTCAGTCCTTGAACAGTAAACTATGCCGAGACTGAGAAGCTGGTGCGGTTTATTTGCATTGTACAATAAGACATTTCCTCAGATAATAAATCCTTGGATGAGGCCTTTATGTTAAAGTAATGAGAATACTCAACTCAAGAGGAAAAAACAGTTATTAATAAGAAAAATGCTATCCAACCTTTAAAAGCATTGGAGAGCAGACAAGAGCTGCTTACATTGTTGTCTACTTCCTCTTTGGCTTGGTTGGGTTAGCATGCTGCAATATACACACACACCATTGGCCGTGGAGACTAAATTATTGATTTGTTGTTTTTATGCCGTTATGATAGGCCACCCTGTAACACATCCCTCATAAATACTGCATTAGTACTTGTGTCTCTAGTGGCAGCCTATGGCATCCTCCACACAGTCTAAAATAGATTCGCATATCCCCTCGGACAACTATGGTCATGTTCTGGAGAGGTAACATTTCCAAGACACTCGCAGTCTGCCTCTCGTGTGCTTCTAAGACAAGGGCTTCTGGGCAAACCCAACTCAGACATGTGGCCACCATAAATTATTGAAAGCTCATTGCTTATTCTGCCTGCCTGTCCTCATCTTTTATTTGCAAGTTAATGTCTAAAACAGAATGGCGCAAAAGCTTCAGTGTCTTCTCAATACGGACAATTGAGTTAATGAATCTGGCAGCGCTCTACAAATGCATTGATTCTTCCCACCACAGGGCAAATTCTTATTAATGTAATAAAGATTCATAAAAAAAAATATTCTATTACTTTTTTTGTAATTAAAGTAATACTAGTAAGTATTTTGAGTGGAAAATGTCCTTATCTTAAAAAAATAAATACATAAAAAATATGATATAAATATATATTATTATAGTAAAAATGACATACACACATATCATATATATATATATATATTACAAACAAACAAACAAACAAACAAACAAATAAACAAAAAAGGTGACGTCTCATTGTTCAAAAAGTCCCATATAACTCCAGAGATGTTCACATTTATGGGTAAAACCTTTTTTTTTTGCATAGGAAAAGTCATTTTGTCATGTTCTGGAGAGGTAACATTTCCGAGACACTCGCAGTCTGCCTCTTGTGTGCTTCCAAGACAAGGGCTTCTGGGCAAACCCAACTCAGACATGTGGCCACCATAAATTATTGAAAGCTCATTGCTTATTCTACTTAAGTATTATACACCAAAAAATACTTTGATGCAGAAATTGTAAATTCCACAAACAATTACAAAGAAATGGCAAGTAACACACTGAGTTAAACACAACATTTTAGTAAAAATTTTAGAAAGACTGAAATAGTTTTTCCTTGTAAAATGTACTCCAACAATCTTTATTTTATTTAAAACCTTTTCTTTTTTTATTTATTCTTTGATTGATTGTTTTATTTATATTATTTTTTAATTTAATGTTGGAGATTATTGAAGTGTGTGTTCCAAGGAAAAAAACCAGTATACAAGTATGGAACAACATGAGGCTGAATAAATGATGACTAATTCTCATGTTTTATTATATATAATGTTTTATATATATATATAATGTTTATTCAGAAAAGAGTGATACAAGTCCTTAGTCTTTGTGACCACAATTTCTATCCATCCAAAAGCAATAATTACTGAAGCAATAATTATGTGAAGCATTTCCAAAATGGAAAATACAGTTCTGCTTGAACCAGTATCTAAAGTATATTTCCAAAGTAAACATCCATTTCAAGCACCTGTTAATTTGCTAAAATGAAACTATAATCTGCTTGATTGAGCTCATAATGTTTAGCGAATGTTCAGTTATAATTGCAAAATGTTTCCTCTCATAATCAGGTTTTTTTTTCAGCTACTGGCACTGTTGTGTCCCAGGACTTGACTTTTTTTTAATAAAAAAAAAAAAAAAGATTTTATCTCTTCTCTTTTACCTAAATGAAAAAGGTTTTGGAAACTTTTTAAAGTGCCCCTTTTTAAAACATTGATTTGTTCATCTCAGATATTGACTTTCAAACTTTAAATATAAAAATCCATTATAAAAATAGATTTTTTAAACTCATATCCATCAAAAAAGTTCTATCTATCTATCTATAGATCGCAGTGATATTAATTGTATGCATTTAGTATAAATACATTGCTTGCTATGTAATTGGCCTTAGGAGAGGCCAATTTACCCAAACAAAATTAATTTACATGTCAAAATAAATCATTTGAAATGTGGTAGAAATCAAAGTTTGTTTTTACAGGAGTTTATCTTAAAAGTCTACAGGGTCAAAAGTATCCAGTTGAAGAAACACCCAATCTTGTTGTAAGATAAATGGAAAACGGCAATGGTGTGACTGTGCAAGATTGTTATTGCATCGGCTTTAATGAAGAAAAAAAAAAAGTGTGTATCCAAAGAGACACTAATGAAGCAGCTCTTGATGCAGTGTGATAAAAGTGCCATGTTGGCCATTTTTCATAGCACTGAATGAGGAAATATAGGCATGAGAGTTCCTTCATATTTGCTATGAGATCCTGTTGACAAATGCCAAATTAAGGAGTCCCTTACAGAACAAGAGCAGTAACCCTAAGAAGATTTATGCAGCCTGACATCGGCAGTGCATTTTCAAAGGCTAATGCGTCGGCGGACACATTTGTCTTGATATGGGGCCAAGAATCATAGAGCACATTTCCACACTGGTCAGTGAACATCTGAGATGTTATAAAGCACCTAACTGTGAGCCCTAATGGCGAGGGTTTCTCCTTGTTACTTTGACTTTCTCTCTGAATTCAGAATGCTGCTCTCAGAGACACAGAATACTGTCATTTACAGCGGCGCGGTGCAGCGAGCATCTGCTGGTTGCCATAGCAACCCTCGCATCACAGAAGCTTTACACTGCTTGTCTTATCGTAAAGCCAACTGAGATTCAATTCAACTGATCCTTCACTAAGCCCCGCCTTAAGTGCTATTGACCAATCCCGCAGCAACTGGTACCATTTGTCATATAATAAACTTTATATGGCACAGAAGTCCTGTGTACAAGCGCATATATATATTATGACAGAAAATAATGATACAATGCAAATACATAAATAATTTAAATGGTTATGTATAGGCGTACTGAAGTACACATGAAACCAAATTGTATAAAAAAACAACTATCTGTATTCTAGTCACTCCACAGTCTATTTCCTATTACGTAATACAGTTATTTAAACTATAAACAATAAATCATGCCTATATATTTATTTAGTAAGGAGCCGTGTAATCAGCATGATAATACAGTAATGTACTTTTGTATCCCATACATAATTAACAGCAATATTGCCATTACTTATAAATGTCGTTCAGTTGAGCTGACACTTGAGAAAAGGGTGTGTTTGTCATTACCACTCATAACAAATCTAAACTTACCAGGTGAATAAACATAAGCTAAACCTTGTTTTATAGTATGCAAATATTATATATTTGCCCCAATAAACAATGTACACTGAAATAAATGATTTTTCGAAGCTATAAATAGAACCCACATCATTGGAGTATGTTTTACACAAAATATATTGTACAAATTGATTCAAAAATAAATTCAAAATAAATCCTACACCATTTTTTTTTCCAGTGCACATCTTGCAAATAATATAGTCCCTATTAAGCTAAAACCAAAAAAACAGTTTTCTGTAATTGAAAATTACCTGATTAAGCTGAAATTTAAATAAATGAATAAATATTAGATGAAAAGCTTAAAATTAGAAATGTTGCCTTGGTAATTAACTTGGGTTTGAGTTAAAAGTACTAAAGAAACCTAAATACTACACTCTGCACTTAAATATTTTCTCCTCCTTTCAAGTCATCTTTCAAGTTTTGGGCATTATACAGTATAGAGTTTTTTTTTTCTCAGCTGCTCTGATCAAACATTTTATTCCCTTTGATGAAATTGTGCTTTTTCTTTACCGCCCTCAAAGGTTTAAACTTATCACTGATGGCGCCAGCTGTGTCTCTAGGAACTTTTAGCCATAGACTTTCTAATGTAATACAACAATTCCTTTTCTATAGCTTTTGTGAGAACTCTTTTGACAATTTCAGCACATTCATGAGCTAGATTTATGTATATGTAACAGTGCAATCTCGTTAAGGCTTCAGTACAATTTTAGCATACAAATAAGTGACTTAAAAACAGCAATGCTGCATATGGGGTTAAATAATTATGACATAACTGTATTACAAAAAAATCTAAAAGAAAATATGACATTTTATATTAACAGTATCATTTTGAATATGCCAGTAAATGGTTATGATGCAATATTTCTTTAAAAATATATATTTTTTAGAAAAGTTTACACAGTGTTGGGGGTTCAATACTTTAGATTGCAATTGTATGTATATAAAACTAAAACTTAAAAAAGGTTCAGTAATTGAAGTGATGCATAAATAAATAAATTAAAAAAAAAAAAATTTTAAATTAATTTTCTACACAGAAAAGAGTGTACACAGAAACAGAAAGCAATGATAAACACAATGTGTGTCAATACTAACAAAATAAGGTACAAAGCAACTACAAAAAAAACAAAAAATAAACATGAACAAACAATGCACAGTCAGAATAATAAGAACTAATAATAATAATAATATAATATAATATAATACATATATAAATAAATATTAATCCGTTATTCAAGCTGTTTATGAGATTTGTAAAACAACCTTCAGAAATCAAGCCTTACTTCTTTCCCATCAACTATCAGGACTGAGTAAAGAACCATTCTCTTTAAGATAAATAGCTTTTTAACGAAAAATAATAAAATAAAATCCAATAAACCCTCAACATAGTGTACGACTCGCAAGCAACACAGTGCTTTTAGTGAGTTATGGGTCGCTATGATTTTCTGGGCCGAGACCCACAATGACCATTTGTTTCCATCCTACGACCGCTTCTCATCTCTCAGCCTTTGTATACTCACTGATTTACCATCTTTCGTTTCGGGCAGAAGCTGTTTTTTTTCCTGGAATGGCTTCGTGTGGCATTTTGCCCCCTCTTTCAAAGAAACGCTGGCGTTGGACGCCACCCGTGAAGTATCTGTTGGCAATAACTCATGTACTATTTCAGGGAAATGGGCACAGATGACTTCGGACTGTCTCTGCAACCTGGTAGAGGGTCATAACGCAGATGTCGAACAGAAGAACGACATCATCGTAAAAGATGTAAGTGTATCTGTGTCGTCCCTTTAGTGCAGGAGCGCATCTGCGTGGGCCGCTGGAAGGCGGGGGCCGAGCCGAGCACGCCATTACACCCACTGATGTCTTCTGACTCGCATTACTATGGGAGAATGATCGAGGAGCGCGGCTGCCCTGAAAATAGCCACCACGTGATGGATGTGCAGACCCAGGCGCCCTCCGCAGAGAAAAATAAATCAGCGCCTGGCCTGGAAATATGGCTATGGGCTACGAGTGTGTGGGGGATAGGAGTATTCTTATTGACGTAACAAATGATAACACAGACGTGGAAAAGGAGCGTACTGGAAGCTCTAAATGGGTCGTATTCTCAATGCAGCTCCTTCGGTGAGGGATTGAGGCTTTTAGTGCATCTCTAAGTGTGGGTGTTGTTAAATGATGCATTATGTTGGGAACGCCACCCACGTGGCTTAAAGGTGCAACCAGTTTGTCCCAGTGACACCACTGGGTCACGATGCACCAGACGTGTGAAGCCTACAAAGATAGAGATGTTAAGAGACTTTTGAGACGCCTTAAATTCTGCCTACAAAAGCGCAGCATGAAAATAACAGTCGAAAGGAATAACTCACCCCAAAGCAAACCTTCTGTCATTGTTTACTCACTTTTTCATTTTGTTTCAAACCTGTGACTTTGTTTCTTCTAAAGAACACAAAAGCAGAAACTTCCAGGAATGTTCTTGCTGCTCATTTTCCTGCACCATATAGTGAACACTAGCTTTTAAGATCTAAATATGACAAATAAACCCAAAAAGGCATCATAAAAGTAGTTCACATGACTTATACAATATTCCATGCAGTTCTCAAATGTTATTTGAAATATATCCTTCATATAGATCACGTTTATGAAAAGTGTTTAATTTGTGTCAGAGCTGCTCTTTTTTCTACATTGCCCATGGCATACTTGCATAATGTGAATAAATAAATCTACATTTTATTTGCAAATTCAAATAAGTTAAGTTTCAATGTAGCATAATAAAATCTATAAATTTAGTGTGTGTGTGTGTGTGTGTGTATGTGTGTGTACACTAAAGCTAAATAATTAAAATATAAGTTAGCTTAAAAAAAAGATTCATCTTAAGTGCTACAATTAGTAAAACTGAATGTATGTACAGTATGTATGCATGTATATATATATATATATATATATATATATACATTTTTATACGACAGTTCGATAAACAATAAGTTAATATTGAGTTATTTACATTTTTGAGACAATAGTGTATTTTTGCACCGCCAAGGAAAATAGCAAACAACACGCAGTAGCGCTGCTCCCTTCCTGAATGAAAAGGTTGAGTAGCCACTTCACTCCTGTCAGACGTGGAACACTTGGAGGAGTCTGGTACCTCATGCTGTGAAGGATGGTGAGATTAAGCAGAGAAGCTGCCTCTCGTGAAGAACTGTGACGGTTCTGTCATTTCTACCGAGCCGGTGTCTGCTGTTTTTTCTAGAGTAACAACATCCAGGGAAAATCAGAAGCATGATTTCAACTAGATTTTGGAGAAAATGTGAAAAAATGTTGCTGTGCAGAACTCTTTCTCAGGGCTATGATGTTCTAGGTGATTGCTTGGATGTCTTCTAGGTGTATCTCGGTTATATTTTGGTTCTAACAGTGCCTCTCCTCAACAAAACGCATGATTTGAGGTGTCGTTCATGTCTGACTGAATTGTAAGAAGGTTTTATTTTGAAGTTGTTTCCATAACAAGTCTTAACAAGAATGAGCAAGTTAACAAAAAAAAAACAACAAAAAAAATTGAAAGATGAAATTTGAGTCTCATAGATACATAACACATTTTATAATATATAATATTATAATTATGCATTTTCCAAACAAATGTATCACCCAAAAAGAAAATAAAAAATAAATAGGCCTAAATAAATAAACATATAGATAAATACATAAACAAACAAATAAATAAATAAATAAATAAAGTATTTTTACAATAAACATAATTTGGAACATAAACATTAGGAATACATTAAGAATACACACACACACACACACAAAGCTATGTAAAGATAATTTTCATCATCCCAGAGTCATGACGGCTCCCTCTTTAAACGTGTCACGCAAAAGATGGAAGAGCTATCTGAAGCTCACCGTTATGACCTAGATTTGGTTAATGGCACAATTTGACTGACAAGTCATCAGAGCCTGAAACATGGTTTAATCTTCGGTTCAGGTTATTGAGACCTCCAGGTCACAAATCAGGCTGGCCGAAAGAAAGTCATGTTCAGGATGAACACACAGGGATAGGGAGATGATTTGATTAAAGACGGACCCCCGGGGTCCCACATCCTGACAAATGGCGTGTGTGTAAGACAGCCTGTGTGCCTTGAGAGTCTGACACACAGCAATATGAAGAAACTCAGAGGTGTAGAAAACAAATTGGGAAATCTGGCATCATCCGCCTGCATCCGTTGAATGAGGGATTTGATTAGAGGTTCCCCTGAATGAACAGATTTCGCTTGATTTGTTGTTGTGGGCGGCTTCCTGTCTTGAGCACAAGCTGGCGTCCCGCTACTTTATGGAATATTTGACAGGAAATGCTAATATGGCGTGTACAGATTTCACATCATTTTAATTTTCATGATTTTTTTTTGATGAAGCACACAAAAGTTCTATACTTTAGATGTACTTTGCTCTTGTAACTGACTTAATTTTCTTGACAACATCTTTAGAGGCCATCCCTCCAAATATCCGCTTATGGTGAACTGGAGAGCTTTAGTGGTCAGCTTTCTCTGAGGGCTCTTGTGTTCAACTTTCTTTGGCAGTTTTGGGCCATGAGAGGCTTTAGAGGCCCCTGGTGCTCCGAGGCCTCGGGGGGTCCGGTTATAATCCAGCCCTGATATAATGGCACATTTAGAAACTCTTAGATAAACAATAAGCATTGTATTACATGAAGTACACTACATATTCATTTATTATGTTAGTACATACATGTGGCATGTTAAATTAAATTATTGTTCTGATTTGCCGCATTTGAAGCTGTTGATGCCACACTGCTTGACAATAAGTGTTTATGTAAAAAAATATAGAAATATAGATTTCAAGCAATGTATTAACATTTTATAATAATAATAAATAAATTCATTTTAAATAATAAATACTAAAAAAAACCAAAAAAACTATGAAATGTCAGTATGACCAAAGAATAAATAACCATAAAATTTGATACAACCAAACATATAATGCAATGCTATATATTTATTTATCTATATATTCAACGCACTACTCAATGCATACAGTGAGTTTACCATGGTTAAGAGGCCCAGAGTCCCACAACAAACTGAGGACCCCTGCGATTTCTGCTGAGAAATACACTGTAAACAGGGCCCAGAAAACCTAGCGGCTAAGCACATGGCTTGTGGCTTATTTCTTAGTAAAACATTACAGTTCAATATAGCTTTGCAAAGTATTCAGTACATCCACACAAAGTCAAGCAATTATATTAAATAATACATATCAGCTGAGCAAAACAGAGAGCAGTATTTGCATTGCTCTTAGTAAAATGGTATATTTTACATTTATTTAAAATTTATGACATGTAAGGATATTATTTAAATACATCATTACAGCTAATACAAAATTTACAAGAGTATGATGATGATGTCGTTCAGTGAGTTCAGGCAAGTTCAAGTTAACCCCTTACTGCACAGACATTCAAGACTTTCTGGTTGTTCTTGTGAAAAAAAAAAGAATGCCATTAGCAAGGATCTGGATGAGAATGTTTTGTCTGGCTCAGTCATCCTCAGGCTAAAGAACAACTCCTTCTTATTTTCACTTGAGGGCAAAAATCATTAAACATTCATTTACATTGAGAATATATTTTGGGCTGCCCTTCCAGCACTTTTCATTAAGGCATTCTGGGAATATAAACCGCCACTGGTCAGATATAGACCAATGTTTGGCTATTCGATAGATATCCTGAGAGATGCAGTTGAGTTAATCTCAAGTCAAGAAAAGAAAAGAAAAGAAAAAAAAAGAAAAAAAACGGATATAAAAATGCCCAAATCACAGTCAATCACCAAAACATACCAAAATTAAATAAAACAAAGAAACAAATAAATAAACAAAATAATAAAATAAAATAAAATAAATATTAAACAAAATAAAGCTAGCTTAATCTCACAAACCCTGTCAATTAAAATGTCCAAATCATATTCAACCCCCAACATTCAACAAAAAACAAAACAAAATGATTTAAAATAATCAAAAGCTAGGGTAATCTGTCAATAAAAATGAGAGAAAAGAAAAGCAAATAAAAGCTAGGTTAATCTCCCAAAACCTGTCAATACAAATGTAAAAATCACATCCAACAAAACAAAACAAAACAAAACAAAACAAAACCAAAAAAAAAATAAAAAAAAAATAAAATAAAATAAAATAAAATAATCTCATTACAATCATTTAATTTTTTTTTTTTTATTATTATTATTTCTTTTTGGTAATTCTCATAATTCTACATGACGATTCTCGCTAGATTTTCTTTAGGGTACAGAATTAAAACATCTTGGTGATCCCCAGAATGGCTTCACTTCCTTTTGTTCCATATTTCTTTGTTGATTTCAGGGTGAAATATGATCTGGCCATGTTCTTGTTGAATTTTGGTGAGATTCACCCAGTTGTTGTTTGTGTGCAGAGGCTTGCAGGGTGTCAGTCATGGTAATATTTCATCTTAAGGGTTCAGCCTACGAGGCTGATGCACAGAAATCTAGTGCATATTTCCAGCAGATGAGGTCAGCTCAACCGACCGGCATTCATAACTCTTTCTCTGCCTGCTCACTCGGGAAACACGGTCATGCAGTTGTTCATGCTTGCTTTAGAGTGATTGAACACCTCTTAGTTACATGAAGAAACCGCACGCTGTACGGCAGCCCACGCGTCATATGCAACATGTTCCAAGATTAGCTGCAATTTGTCTTTATTAGATTGTACCGTAATCTTTAAAACCCACATAATTTTATCAGACACTAAATGGTCAGAATTAAATTACTTCTAAATGGAATTACAAAGAGGTAAAGAACTAAACATGATAACTTTTATATTAAAAGTAGATTCATCAAAACATCTCCTTTGCATCCATAAAAAAAGGAAAGTCAAATGGGTTTGAAACAACATTACTGAAAATAGGAATTGGATTTTTCAAAGGACTTTTACTTGTTGAACAGCTTATTGACTCAACTTATTGACTCATCATGTGATAAAATGATCCACTTCTCAGTTCATAAACATTAAGTTCAGAATCAAGCGAGCGGATATTAAAAGCATTTAAACTTGGATATTAAAAGCATTTAAACTTGGATATTAAAAGCATTTAAACTTGGATATTATACATTGACATGGAAAGCAGTTTTAAATAATTTTAAGTTTACATCTAACAGCTGTTAGATTATCCTTCTATAATCATGGCAGAAAATTTCCCAAAAGCATCACATAGGTAGATCAAAGTACAAGTACACCGCCAAGTACTTTAATTGCTGTAAGTGATGGTTAAGTGGTGCCAGATGCATATAAATGTTGTCATTTTCTGCAAAAATGTAGCCATGTTCTTCCACACGTATTTATTTCATTTTAACATATTTATGAAGGATGTAGATCAAAGTAAATCCAGGTAGAACTGCATTAAACCATTCGCATATAATCACTGGCTGCTTAGATGTATTCCTAGTTTTGCTTCATCATTGACACGAATCGATAAATAATTATGTGAGATTTATGCAACCCATATTTATGTATATCACTGAGAAATTCATGCCATCTATCGTGATAAACTTTCCTGTAAGCAGGAATTTGTCAGAGCCTGCATGAAATCAAATATGGAAATGCTGTTGTTCAAGAAAATAAACACCGCTATTGATTAAAGAAATATGAATTATAGGATATTAAATTATTTTGAATATGAAACTTCTAGATAAACAGGATTTGTTCATCTTGGGATGGTTGAGATTCTACAGAATACAGCCAAAAAAAAAAATCTATCTATCTATCTATCTATCTATCTATCTATCTATCTATACACACACACACACACCTATCTATCTATCTATCTATCCACACACACACACACACACACACACACACACACACACACAGTCTGTTAAAAGTAGAAATGTACACAACCGTTGACTCGATTTACATTTCATTAAGGATATATGCATTTACATAATGTTTCCCCCTATAACTTTACTGAAGTCACTTCATTTTCTCATTCATTTTTTAGTTCTGAGGCAGCTTTGACACATTCATTCTCTGGCCAAATTGATAGACCCGGAAACCTGCCCTAGTCCCTCCATTATTGTGAAAGGTTAGAATGGAATAAATATCCATGCGTGTGACTGTGAGGAGAAGAGACTCGAGCGATATTTCACTTGGGGAGTAACACATTTCATATGCAAAGAAAATAAATTACAATAAAACATAATGCCAAATCGCTACCTGTCAGTGATTTTCCAGTTATGGCCATTTCCTCGGCACGGTAATCAAAAAGCTCAAGTCACCCTGAAGAGAGATGAACACAGAAATATATTACTACAGAGAAATCATATTCCTGCATTCAGAAATCAATGCAGCATTTAGTCAAATCCCAAAGTAACAAGCCTGCTCGACTGCTGAAATATAATTAGGGCACAATAATAGACTTGCTATTGTTTCCCAAGTACATGACGAAATCTCCTGAGTTCTTATGCCACTTTATGGCAACTCTTGAGTAATCACAGCAATGCCATCTTCTGTCCTTTACCAAACCAAATTTGAAAAAGTGGTCAGACTGCCATTCATAATTCATGGGTTTCTGATGCAATGCACTTAGACATTTGTTATTTCTTTACTATTACTTAATGATCAAACGATAAAGCTGCTCTAAGTGAGTTCTGTGACACTAGTGGCACCAAAGGGAATTGCAGAAATAATGACATTTCAAAATAAATAAATAGCCCAGAGCCCAAACTCACGTCATTGGCAGAGAGCCATCTCCAAGTTTTCTGATTGGTCAATACATGCAGGTCACGGTCAGGTGGGCACTATAGCAGTATACAAGTTAGTATGTATACTTTGCACACTATGCAAATATTCTGTATGTATAGAATATTTAAAAATAGACTCTATTTGGATTATTACTTGATCATATACCTGGGTTAAAAAAAAAATCATCATTTGAAATAACATTAACTGAAAAAAAAAACAAAAACAAAAAAACAACAACATTTCATTTCAGATAGTTACCAATTTTGTTTTTTTTTCATTTTAAGTTAAAGTTCTAAAATTACTAAAACTAAATAAACTAGAAATAAAAACTAAAACTTAATAAAAAACTATATAGACAGACAATGACACAAAACAAACACAAAATTACTAAAACTTAACCTAAAATTGAAAAGAATGTAATTTTAGCAAGTATTTTCATTACAGTAATGACTTGGCCTATTATTTATGATGCTTTATATTTTTCTGTACTAAGTACTGTATAAAAAAAAAAGTAAGAATCATAACTTTCTTGCATTCAGGGTTATTATTATTAACCAACTATTAAAATTATTCTTGTTCATTTTTGTTCATCAAGCACTAAAATGAATAACATAACATAAAAAAAAAAATATATATATATATATACACAAATATTTAAAAAATAAAGATAATCAAAATACAGAAAAAATGTCAATAAATATTAAAATATTTAAAAAAATAGGAAAAATAGATCAAATAACAAAATTACTAAAAACAAACAAAAAAAATATAATGAAAACTGAAAATATAAAAATAATAGCTTAACTTAAACTATTAATGGGATAGTTCACCCAAAAATGTACAAATTACTTGTAATCACAAAATCGATGGCAGCCATTGACTTCCACAAAAAAAAAAAAAAAACCATGAAAGTCCGTCAACCGTCTACTGTAAACTGTTTGGTTACAAACATTCTGCAAAATACTGTATCTTCTTCTGTGATCAGCAGAAACAAGCTCATACTGGTTTGGGTGAACTATTCCCTTCTATACCCTTCAATAACTATAAAACTATTAAACACTCAAAATACCACTAAAAACTATAAATAATATTAAGAATAAAACCACTTGCATCACATTCCATGTACGTTGTCAAATTAATACAATGAAAACAAACCAGTTGAACCAGCATCCATCCTCAAGTGACATCATCACGAGTCCTGACCTCACTGACCTCACTCTGTTCTCTCGCTTCAACTCCAGCACGAGCAGCAGAAGCTCACAATGAGACGTTATGCATATGAGGGGGTTTCTGACGTGCCGTCACCTCTGCTGTGACACAAGAGAAGAAAGTCACAAGTTAGCATGGCCTTTATCGCTAACGTGTCTCTCATCCGGTCAGCTGCAAACATGTCATATCACATCCGCCATTCCTGCTAGCTGACGTCTCTCCGGGTCTGTTTTGCTGCTTCTCTCTGAAGCAACACGCTGTCTGTGTGAGTTCACACTGACAATTTTTCAGCTGCTCGAGCACTTCGGATACGAGCCGAATGCATCTGTATTTTGTAGGGCTCCTTGACTATTTATAACAACATTCACAGTCAAGGAAAAGTGTGCTTTGCAGCTTACAGGTGAAAAACAGTTCTGTCATGTGCTCAAACAAAAAGTCCTGTCAACACTTTATAATCCCAGAGGACTAGATTCATTTTGATACTAACTTTAGGTCCTCTCTGATGTTTCTGTTCCTTGGGAGCATAAAAATGGACACAAATGAGTAAATATTTGACACATAGTAAGAGTAAAGTTAATGTGGATATAAATAGTACACGTACATGCCAATGTTAATGTATTTGGTCTTGGTGGAATATATCTGCTATGTTGCTGCTTCTGCAGAGCAAGTACAGAGACTTGCTACTGCCAATACATCCACAACATGCTGCTGTGAGCATGTAAGAAATATATAACATATATGAATAACCCTCATAGCATACATTAATCCCCTCGTAGCAGATCTATACAGGTGGAGCTGGGGAAGGTGGAGGGTTTCTGAAGTGCGCTGCTACTGGTACAGCAAACACTGCCAAGTATTTAAATGTTGAGCAGCGAGCTCATCGGCTACCGATACAGGAGAGAACCAATCAGCTGTGCCATGTGATAATGATGTCATTATGTCATATCGAGTTAGATCTATCGGACTGCGCCATCTAGAGTTTCATGCCAGAATTTTGTATTTTGGTCCTGGAAGAATTTGATGAGAAATGTCTGACTTTTGACTGCAACATTTTGAGACATTGTTGATATCTCTTCTGAATGTACATTAACGTGTTAACTTTGTCCAGAGAAATAAACATAAAATGGACATACATTTTATTTATTTATTTATTTTATTTTTTTTACAAAAAATTGATATTAAAGATTATACTTTTCAGATAGATAGATAGATAGATAGATAGATAAAAATAAATACTTTATTTCCGGGAAAGACACATTCATTTGATGCCAAGTGACAGTAAAATACATTTATAATGTTACAAAAGATTTTCATTTCAAATAAATGCTGTTCTTTTCTATTCAGAAAATAATTTTGAAAAAAAATCACAGTTTCTACAAACAATTAATTTATTAAATCATTATACTAAGCCCTATATATTATTTAATATTCTAATTACCTAAGTAAATTGTAAAAAAAATAAATAAAAAAAAATTGAGTTGCACCAATGAAATGATTATTTAAACGTCAGATATCTGTTATCATATTTACAATAATGGGTCTTTTTGACTATTTAAAGGTACTTTTATGGTGTTTCGTTGATGGATTTGTTTCTTACAAAGACACAGCTTTTGGCTTCACAAGACATTAATTGCTGGACTGGAGTGGTGTGGATTACTTGTGGATTATTGTGATGTTTTTATCAGCTGTTTGGACTCTCATTCTGACGGCACCCATTCACTGCAGAGGATCCATTGGTGAGCATGTGATGGAATGCTACATTTCTCCAAATCTGAAACAAACTCATCTACATCTTGAATGACCTGAGGGTGACTACATTTTGAGCAAAGTTACGTTTTTAGGTGAACTATTATTTTAATGAACAGAACTTTAACACTTGACCCAGTATTATGGTAATTTGGGACACACTGTTTCAACAAATAAACTCATTCAATCAACTGTCATTCTTCGTTTATGGTGATATTTTAGGATTCATGTGGAGCTAAAAGCAGTAGTTTCTCTCCAAATACTCGCCCGGATTGTCTTTGCATCAGAAGGAGGATTCGTTTTTCCTGCAGGTTAAATGGCATATCAGAACCCGCATAATAACATGCACATCTGCCTCTGGATGCGTTTTAATATTTGTCTCGAAGGAAATACGGTCCGGTGGATGCAATGGGAAACGCTGCTCTGAGGTCTGCGGCTCCCGGGAGCGAAGGAATAGAACAGGCAAATCTATTAGGAAGCATTAAATGTCTCCAAATAATTCAATGACTGGTCACAGTTTGACACAGCATGCTACCTTGCCAATATGGAAGGAGTGTGGATTTCTAGTCACATTACAGTGCACTCAGTGGTTCAGATTTACACAGACGCCACCTAAATTCTCATTTGGGGGCTTTTTAAGCCACTTTTTGTGACAAGCACATCTCCGGAATGCTTCAAAAACTTCTCGCACTAACAAGTTCGGAGAGCAGATAACTTTTAATGGTACAATAAAAAGCAAAGGCGCTCGAAAATGTTCGCTTGTGCACTTTATACCTGTTCCATAGGAGAGCGGGAGAGAGATAAAAAGAAAGAGTTCTTTTGCTCGTTTGCAGGAATGGTAAAATCGCACATTATTCCCTAAAGCTGAAGGCCAAATTGGGGTTGGAGTCGTTGTATTGGTGCAGTACAAATGATAATAACAGCTTGAAATGAAAATGGTCTTTTTAGAGGAGCAAGAAATCACACAGCTTCTTTGTCTGCTTGTATTTATTGTAAGTAACTGCAGCAGCTGGTGGCTCAGAGAAAATCATTGTGAATTTGTGAAGGATCATTCAAAATAAACAAACAGACTTTGACTGACCTCTCCGATGCTGAACTTCAGGCTTTAAACTTGTGAGGTAATGCAGCAATAGTTTTCTGCACCTTTATGACTTTTCTGCCCTTTCTGCCCTTTGATAAAAACACAAAACAAAGACCCAACAGGTCTGAGTTCAAGTTTTGTTTGTTATGGTACTTGTTTTATTATGATGTGAATGAAGAGATATAAAAACAGATTCTAGTACCCAATGTATTAATGCAATATTGTGAAAAACTAACCTACTTTACCTTTCAAAAGTCAGGGATCAGTAAGATATTTCTTTCTTTCTTTCTTTCTTTCTTTCTTTCATGCATAAGGTTTTTTTTATAGAATATTTATATATATTATAGCATATAACAACAACAACAACAACAACAACAATAATTATTTATGCTTTATAGTAAAGCATTTTTATAGTTTTAAAGCAAGCTTCTCAAGCTGCTTAAGAAAAACAGAACAATAAAACAAAAGATTGATATACTATAACATTTATAATAGATATTTACATAATATTTCTATTAATCAAAGAATACTGAAAAAAAATGTATCACGGTTTCCACAAAAATATTAAGCAGCATAACTGTTTCAACACTGATAATAATAATAAATAGGAATAAATTACAATTATAAATAATGTATTGTAGCAAATTAGCTCAAAAGGGAAATGTATATAAATAATTACAGTTAATTATGATTACAGTTATTTATATCAGCTGCCAGTAGTAACTGTAGCAGAATTAAATTGCCATCAACCATCTGTTCGTCCAGCGAACATTCAGTGCAAGTTCATATGAACTCTAGGAAAGGATATTTCCGTGGCCACAGAAAATACTTTCATACAGTATTAATGCATTAGAGCATGTAGTAAGGATCAAAATCGTAAAGGGACAATTAATTTGCAAGGCAGAATCAGAAACTCATGTAATTTGTGCACAAGAGTTTTATTAACTAAACACTAACACAAACTAGTCTAACAAACTAGTCTAACAAACAAACAAACAAACAAACAATGTCATTCGATCAAATTTACAGTATATTATTGATTGGATATAGGTGAGGTTATATTAACTAGTGGTCTATCATAACATGCATAAAACAGCATACACTACAACAGACAATATACAAGAACAGTAATGGTATACACAATGTCCTGAGGAGATGTGTGTTCATTCACAGAAAGGTTTTTCTATGAATTAATTAGAGAAGAGTCAATTTTTATGGGCATTGTGTGTCTTTCCTAAGGGTAAATTAATTGTGAGTTTCTCTGCCCGCATTCCTTTGGGCAATAAAACCAGTGATATCAGCATTGGTTGCCATGGAACCAGAGGCCTGTTCTGCCTTTGTGAGGTGGCCAGGAACTGCACACTGAGACAGGAAGAGACCTTCTAATTTGCATATAAAGCAACCGTAAGTCTCTTCTGCTAACCAAGCCTGCATTTATTTGATTAAAAATACAGTATAAATAGTGAAATTCTGAAATATTATTATAATTCAAAATAACTGTTTTCTATTTGAATATATATTAAATTGTAATTTATTCGTGTGATGCGAAGCTGAATTTTCAGCATCATTATTCCAGTTTTCAGTGCATGATCCTTCAGAAATATGCTGATTAGCGGAGCAAGAAACATTTCTGATTATTATCAATGTTGAAAACAGTTGTGCTGCTTCATATTTTTGTGGAAACCATGAAACTTTTTTTTCCCCCTGGATTCTATATTTTTTAAAGTAAGCTTTTTTTTTTTAACAAATTTTTTGGTAACATTATGACATTATAAATGTCTTTAAATTCACTTTTGATCAGTTTGAATAATGCATCGCTGCTGAATAAAAGTCTATCTATCTATCTATCTATCTATCTATCCGTCCATCTGTCTATCTCTGTCTGTCTGTCTGTCTGTCTGTCTATCTATCAATCTGTCTATCTATCTATCTATATGTCTGTC
Source organism: Sinocyclocheilus rhinocerous (assembly GCF_001515625.1). NCBI lineage: Eukaryota > Metazoa > Chordata > Actinopteri > Cypriniformes > Cyprinidae > Sinocyclocheilus > Sinocyclocheilus rhinocerous. The sequence continues at coordinate 1,066,625 of NW_015664702.1, forward strand.
TGTCTGTCTGTCTGTCTCTCTGTCTGTCTGTCTATCTCTCTATATGTCTGTCTGTCTGTCTGTCTGTCTGTCTATCTATCTCTCTATCTCTCTATATGTCTGTCTGTCTGTCTGTCTCTCTGTCTGTCTATCTATCTATTTATATGTCTGTCTGTCTGTCTGTCTGTCTATCTCACACACTACTTTTTAATGTTAATTCATAATAATTTATTTATTTATTTAACAGAGTTCCACTGATTAATTCTCCCTCAAATTGCCGATTGTTTTAGCCTGGTACTTTGTAAATAGGATGTAACAGACTGAGGAAAAACGTCTCGAGGTTACGTATGTAACCATGGTTCCCCGAAGGGAACGAGACGCTGCGTCGAACGCTTTGGGAACGCCCTCGGCGAGACACCGTACTGAAGCCTGTGTGAAATCAGTCCAATAGCGAAGCGAGACGTCACGAGCGGGGTGACGTAAGCAGCCAGGAAGCATAAAGGCACATCCGGCCAGCGCGGCTGTTAGCTTCTGCGGAAGCGAGCGCCTGCAGGGATGCAGGGAGTATGGCAGGGAGACGCAGCGTCTCGTTCCCGTCAGGGAACCATGGTTACATATGTAACCTCGAGACGTTCCCCTTCAGGAACTCGAGCTACGTCGAACGCTTTGGGAACGAGAATACCCACTGCGCCATACGAGCAAGTCGCTGTCTGGTGTGTATCTGGCGAGCACATCAAGACGCAAGGGTGAGAGTGATAGACCGAACGGAAGAACTCGATATTGGTATGCCTCGCAACCGAAAGCAAACCTCAGGAACTTCCTGTGTTGAGGAAGAATGGATACATGGAAGTTCCTGAAGGGGAAACCCCTGTGTCCTTACTCCTGAAAACTGCATTCTTAGGGAAAGCACAAACTGATAAAGTATATATCTTGAATGCGCTGTAATATACCTGTCTGCCAAATGCATAAATGTAAATCAGACAATCCGTGGGTATGCGTCTGAGTTTCAGACTACAAGAGGAGCACCAATCAAAAAAGATGAAGAAAGAAAAAGTAACAGATAACATAAGGCTTTTTCTCCATCTCTGCAAAAGTTTTCAGCTCAAGTTTGAGTTTTTCTCTCTGGTTAAACTGCATTAAGATAGAGGCTGGGACCTAGATGCTTTTGGGAAGCGTTGCACATCGACTGCTAAATTTGTTCCCTCTTTAATAAATGATACTATCCAGCATTAAATAATGAATGAACATTGAGTGAATGCCAAACAATGGTAAGTCAAAAACTCTTTATTGGTTGTCCTGCACAGGTGCCTAAATAAATTAGTCAGTCATTTAGCACAATGTAAAACAGCAGAAGCATCTCGATTCTCATCATTTGGAAGAAAACCAACGACAAGAAGATATAAGGAGAGGATTTTCTTCTCCACAGAATCTTTCAATGCAACCTCCTAAAAGTTTTCATCAGTCAGTCCAACATTTCTCCAGTTAAACTGCATTGTGGGTAAAGTGCCCTCTCCAGAAGATCTGTCCTTGATTAATGAAAGGCATCCATTATTGTCAATAAGCTATAGGGTTTATGTATATAAATGAATTCTCCAACCCACTTATCCATGCTTTATTATGAGCGAGCAAGATGTAATTGTGTTTCTGATCAGTGCAGATCAATTCAAATGCACACGAGTTGCTGCAGCTCAGCCCGGTGTCAGACGGAGGAGGAGGTGAGCGTTTCACCGCTCTTATTACAACTCCTGCTAATGATATTAAATATGAAGGGGAAATATATTACGCTACAGCTAATTCTTTGATGGCTGACAGTTTGCCACTACTTTAATTTCAAGCATCTGCCACAGAGACGACAACAAAGACTTGCTCTCCTCTTCTAGTTAGTTGGGCGTAATCAGCAAAAGGTCTTTAAACATGTTGGGTTAGTGTCAGGTTTGCTCAGTGAACACTTGCTATGTTCTGGTGCACAGATGTTGTTTGACATGCGCTGCTTCAAGGGTCAGTCTCATCTGATCATATTACCTTTCATCATATCTGAAACAGGGATAGAATCAGTTCAACAGGTTATTTCTCATGCCATGTCTGTTTATATATACACTACCAGTCTAATAATAGACTGCTGAATGCTAACATTACATTACATTTTCAAATATATTCAAATAGAAAACAGTTATTTTAAACACTTCAACATTTTACTGTTTCTGCTGTACTTTGGATCAAATAAATGCAGGCTTGGTGAGCAGAAGAGACATCTTAAAAAAAACATTAAAAATCTTACTGTTCAAAAACTTGAGACTGGTAGTGTATATATAGGTGCTGCTTATAGTCAGTCAGGTGTGATTATAATAAGGTAATATTGGAATATTATATAATTTACTATAATTTAAATAAATAATTAAAATGTGACAGATCATAAGGAAATATTATATATTATATACAAACGTTACATATAAATATTCTGCAATAAATAAATAAATAAATAAATAAATAAATAAATGTGTGTAAAAAAAATTATAAATATAATTTAATTTACTTAGTCAAATAACCAGGGGTGACTTTGATATGATATAGTTTCTAATAAATGTTTAAAACATTACATTTTTAGGCAAACATAATACTTTCCTAAAAGGTCAGTCAAAGGTCAAAAATGTAGTTTAAAAAGCCAGAACTTTGCTTTTTGTAGTTTCAAAACATTTAGTAATTTTTAATACATTTACATTTTACTTATAATTTAAAAAATAATGTATTTTTACTTTTTAAAATGTAGCGTTTAATCCAATGTGTTACCTGCTTCCTACGCTGATTTTTTTCCAGTATATATTGTCACAGTTTGATATTACAGTTTCCACTAGGATCTTTAGTTTTGTCTGCAGAACACAACACTGTGCCATAATTTAAATGACCTTCCAGCTTCCTCTATTGCAGAACAAGATGCAATAAATATGCACCAGACTTTATGCCTGTTGTCAAAAGTCTGAAGTACAGAGCAGAATTAAAGCTCTGAATGTTTTATTTTAGCTACAAAAAATTACCAAGCATGAAAATTTGATATAATTTGGTGCTTTACTTCAAACATTCAGGAATCAAGCTGCTTAAGCATTGTAAGGTCTAAAGTCCTGAATTGAGCTCACAGAAATGAATCTCACGATCAAAACTGTTAATGATCAACCCAAAATTGTAATTTGCCTCCTTTATTTATTCATATGTCCCTCTTGCCTTGATTAAATTAAGCAGAATGAGTTTTAGCTTCCATTGTGAACCATATCAGTTATGAATGAAGAAAATAATCAGCAAGCAGACTCAATCATCCCTAATGACAAATTGCAGGTAGCAAGGAAAGCTTCTGGTTAAAGAGGTAATGGGCCGAACCTGTGCAACTGCTCAAGAAATTTAAGCAGGGTTTTATAGCTCAAGTACCTGATATATGTATCCCAAACCCTGAGCATCCCATTCACGCTCTTCTCAATCCCTTTAAACAGCCTGGAGACTCATCATCAGCTGGTCAATCCACAGTGAAGCTGTTTGGACGCTCACGATCAGCAGAGGCCGAGCGACTGCAGGGTTATGGGAAACTTAAAGACCCCATTAAATGGTTTGATGACCGCTATTTTCTTTCCTGTGCCATCAAAACCACGATTTTCTGCTTGCTATTGTTAGTGCAACTTTTATATTTCAAATTGAATCTGCTTTACAGCTTTTGTCAGGTTTTAGTAATGCATTAGCCCAAGGAAACCGCAAAACTAATCGACATGAACTGAAAGATATAAAATTCTAATTTCTATTACATTTTATATATCACAATATAACTTCTCATTTTTCTCAAAACTCATATTTTACTGCATGACAATATTTCTTATTTATGAATTTACTTATCACACACTACCTGTTTTTTCTTCTTCTCTGAGGTCAAAGCAGGCTAGTAATTTGAATAATTATCTAAATAAATCTCAAAATAAAATGAAATGAAAACAAAACACAAAACAAAACAAAACAAAACAAAACAAAACAAGAAATGTAGAACTAGAACCATTCATAAAAGACTCCTGATGAAATAAATATCTCGGTTTCCACAAAAATATGAAGCAGCCAAGTTTTTCAACATTGCTTATAATGAGAAATGCTTATTGAGTAGCAAATCAGAATATTAGAATGATTTCTGAAGGATCATTTGACACTGAAAACTGAAGTAATGATGCTGAAAATTCAGCTTTGCATGATAGGAATACATTTTAATTTTGTATTTTAAATTATATTCAAACAGAAAACTGTTATTTTAAATTGTAATAACATTTAAAAATACATTTTATTTTTTTATATACTTTTTGATTGTTTTGTTATATTTTTATCATAATCTTATTGTGTAATTCTTAAATATTTTTTACTGTATTTTTTTATCAAATAAGAGATTTTCAAAAACATAAAAAAAACAACAACTTTTGAATGTCAATGAATGCATTGTAAATTATTTTGGATAAAAACATTTGCCAAATTCATGAGTGTAAAACAATTTTTGTTTTCTCCCCTAAATGTTTGAAGAAAAGCTCCAGCAGCATTTGAACTGGAGTTCGAAGTCTGAAGACTTTTCGCAGGTGCCGTGCATTGGCTGATTATAAAACGTTGTTCCTGGGTTTTAAAGTTTAAAATAACATTATTCATCGTTAAATAATTGATGCCAACTGAACGAATGCCCAACAATGGTAAGCCGGACAGGCTGAGAGCTCTTTCATTCGCTTCTCCTTCACATAGGTGCCTAGATAAATGGACAGTCATTTAACACACCATGATTGCCTTCATAAAAGGTGGGCAGGGAGCAAAAAATGACTTCTAATTGAGAGACATTCATCACTTTTGCAACACATGAGCACATTTGCATGGCCTGAACTGAAGAATGAAGTTCACTTCATTCGGGGGTCAAGAAACGGAGCGACCGCTGGCCACCGGCCCTGATTTTACACGTCGACCGACCTCTAAACCTGGATTAATTCCTGCAGCCGTCAGCTTTCCCTCCATTTCTATCTTTCATTTTCTCTCTCACGCTGTCCTTTAGCCATTTTCGCTCACCGTCTCACCATATTTCATGATTGATTATTGTCCCGGCGCACATCTCTCGTTCTCGTTCTCAGTCTGTCGTCCTCCCTCCCTTCCCGTTTAGCTTTCTCTCTCGGTGACTCAGGACTGGCAATCCAATTTATATTGTTATGTACGTGCGGCGTGTTGGCAAATTGAATTGAATCGGGGACCTTGTTTTAATATTGCATGTATTCATGCCTAAAAATAACCTGGAAGATAGATTGCTTCAGATGTGTTAACGCAGTCTTCTCGAAGAAGCCATATGCTATCTGAGAAATAAATGAAAAGGTTTACGACTCCTTTACCTCATCTTTTAAGTTAAATTGCCAAAACTGCATTCCGCTAATATTGCTGCAGTAGGGAAACGTAGTCGTTTCAGTTACTCCAGAGCCTCCAGGAAAGATAAATCCCTAATGAGATCTCTTTAGTATCACTTCTTTGCTAAAAGTCTCCAGCTTCTCAGTTTTTTTCTCCTGAGAGAACAGGCCCGGTAAACTCACGGTTTCTATAGAGCAGGGGTACTCGACTCCACAAGACGACACTGAAATCGTACGCACAGTAGGAGACGAGTCTAAGAAATAGATTTTTCAGTAACTAAGTCCTGGTTTATATTCGATGCATCCACACAGGCGCAAGGATGCTTGTTGTTATCTCGGCTTTACAAGTTACAAAATACTCTGATCTTTCATTTAAACTACTGGTCAAAGGTTTGGAATAATTATGATTTTTTTAATATGTTTTTAAGTTTCTTATGCTCACCTTATCTTCACCCCTTCGCACCTTATCTTAGTCAAAAATAAACAAACGAACAAAAAAGTAAAAATAGACATCTTTTGGAACATTACAAAACAAAACATTGCCACAAAAATATTAAGCAACCAACCAAACAAACAAACAAACAAACAAACAGACAAATAAATAAATAAATAAATAAATAAATAGCTTTTTTATAATCACATCAGCATATTAGAATGATTTCTGAAGGATCATGTGACACTGAAGACCGGAATAATGATGCTGAAAATTCAGCCAGCATACTATGCATATGGCTGGATATGGAGAGTAAATATTGAAATTAAATGCTACTTTATGTGTTTTTAATGAAAAAGGAAACATCTATTGATGTTTACTGTTCAGTTATGTTTGCCATTTGAAAGAGTTTCTGTTATGTTGAAGTTTCTATCATTGCCATTGTGCAGAAGAGTAGAGCTTATGGTTATGGATAACTGCATGTACTACTACTATTCAATTCAATTCATTTACTACTACTATGAGTCATGACACTTTGTTCAGTCAGCAGTAGGAAAGTTTTTTCAACTTGAGCAAACTAATGTAACATTTACTTCAAAAGTAGAGCTTATGGTTATGGATAACTGCATGTACTACTACTGTTGTCACGGTTAGCGTAGTTGCAGGGAGAACGCAGGAGTCAATAATTCACTTGAACAGTCTTTAATACAAACACGCAGGGGAAATCCAACATAGGAAATTTCAAGAAAACTTATAAAAGTTACTAACAAAAAGTACAGAAATAGTTTTCCCTAGAGAAATAGTTCACTCAAAAATGAAATTTTGCTGAAAATGTACTCACCTTCGGGCCGTCCGAGATGTAGATGAGTTTGTTTCTTCATCAGAACAGATTTGGAGAAATGTAGCATTCCATCACTTGCTCACCAATGGATCCTCTGCAGTGAATGGGTGCCGTCAGAATGAGAGTCCAAACAGCTGATAAAAACATCACAATAATCCACAAGTAATCCACAGCACTCCAGTCCATCAGTTAATATCTTGAGAAGACAAAATCTGTGTGTTTGTAAGAAATAAATCCATTATTAAGGCGTTTTTAACTTCAGACCATTACTTCTAGTTTCCACACTGGCTTGAAAGGAACATTTTACATCAGAATGTTTTTATGGAAAACTCACATATGAGGCCCAGGAATCAAGATGTGAATCATTTATTGAACCAATTCATTCACATGAATCATCTGAATGAATCAATTCACCAAAACAAATCAGTTCTTCCAAAGTTATTTGATGGAGAAAAGACATTTCAGCTCACTCGGATGTAGGTTTATGTGCAATATAATGCCAAAAAAAAACAAAAAAACGATAATAGAGGGTTTTGTCACGATACAACAATATTTTTTGTAGATAGCTGAGCTACTGTTTTGCTGCTGAAAATGTGTTTCAGTAGAATCCCTATGCTCAGTTACTCATCAACACCATTTTTTGAGCCAGATAAAAGCAGTTTAGAAATAACATGGCCTCGCACAACAACAGTACTAAACCTCACGTCTAAAACCGAGAGTCAGTGAAATGAAAAGACATGAAGCAGGAAGTGAGGAAGAGGAACGAGGAAACTCTATCTTCCAGCATAATAACCATATCAAAAGCTGTGTTTGCACAATACACATCAGAGAAGGATAAACACAAAGACAATGACAATCAGTCTAAAGCCAAATTGCAGCCTGCCTGTTTCTCATTGTGGGAGAACACGCCGAGGGTCTTGAGTAGCGACAGTTCAATAATATGGATGACAATACATGCGACGAGAGCCTGAGAGTCTGTGCCAGAACCCTTGATTGTTGGCATTTCATTTTGCTCATCATAGAAGCGTCCAGCTTTGAGCCAAAACAAACATCGGGACATGGTTTATGTATGAGGCTAAGTGAGAGACACGGAGGACGGTGGCGTTTTTAACAAAAAAGAGAAGCGAGAGAACGTGCGGTCGCTCTTTCTGAGCTTTTCCAAACTATTACGAGATAGGCAGGCGGCCAACGGCACTCAGAGACACGCTATATTTCAGGCCGCAGTGTTGCTCAGAGGTAAACAAAAGGGCACCGGAAGACCTAGAAATTGTCACGATACAACAATATTTTTTGTAGATAGCTGAGCTACTGAAAATGTGTTTCAGTAGAATCCCTATGCTCAGTTACTCATCAACACCATTTTTTGAGCCAAATAAAAGCAGTTTAGAAATAACATGGCCTCGCACAACAACAGTACTAAACCTCACGTCTAAAACCGAGAGTCAGTGAAATGAAAAGACATGAAGCAGGAAGTGAGGAAGAGGAACGAGGAAACTCTATCTTCCAGCATAATAACCATATCAAAAGCTGTGTTTGCACAATACACATCAGAGAAGGATAAACACAAAGACAATGACAATCAGTCTAAAGCCAAATTGCAGCCTGCCTGTTTCTCATTGTGGGAGAACACGCCGAGGGTCTTGAGTAGCGACAGTTCAATAATATGGATGACAATACATGCGACGAGAGCCTGAGAGTCTGTGCCAGAACCCTTGATTGTTGGCATTTCATTTTGCTCATCATAGAAGCGTCCAGCTTTGAGCCAAAACAAACATCGGGACATGGTTTATGTATGAGGCTAAGTGAGAGACACGGAGGACGGTGGCGTTTTTAACAAAAAAGAGAAGCGAGAGAACGTGCGGTCGCTCTTTCTGAGCTTTTCCAAACTATTACGAGATAGGCAGGCGGCCAACGGCACTCAGAGACACGCTATATTTCAGGCCGCAGTGTTGCTCAGAGGTAAACAAAAGGGCACCGGAAGACCTAGAAAAATAATAACTTTCAGGTTACTGCAGGTACGGTGACCTTTAAATCAGAAGCGAAACTTGGGAGCATGTCGCTGCTGCGTTAACATCACATAATAATCGAAATAAAATGCAAATTGGTCCCAGTATCAGCACTTGTTTATTTCAACAGGCTTACAGCATCATTTGTTTCTCATAAGGAGAAGGAGCTATGAATTTTGAAAGCCTTGGATCCCATTCAGGCACACATTAAGAGTTTTATTTTGTTGGTCAAGCTTTCAGCCATTTAGTACATTTTGTTGGCGTGTGTGTACAAATAAATGCCAAATGCTAAGAGCCACTCAGTTACCCATTAACTCAGCCAATATATATTGTGTATTATGCTTTTATTATCATTTTACCTTTCCTTGGATGTGTAATTAGCAGTTTGTGCATGTAAACGATCTGCAAATTTATGGTAAGGGTCGTTATATTTCATTACAATTCACAACTGACCAATCACAGCAGACTGGGTTTTCAGAAAGGCGGGGCTTTAAAGAGACAGAAACTAAAACTATTGTATCTACTGCTGATTGTATCCCTATTATACAATCCAAAATTATTATTTCATTTGGGAAAAAGGAAGATAATTTTTGATAATTTTTTCTCTCTCTCTTGTCATTTAGTAGCCTATTTTTACATGCAGATTATTGTGTGATATAAATAAATAAATCAAACTCTCTTATCTCAAACAATGAAGGAAAATTGAATTATGGACATTTTTTTATATATATTACCTCTGTTGTCAGCTGTGAACCATCTATTGAATCCATAGGTGAATTCCAACCACTGAAAATAATAGAGAGAAGCGTGAAAATAAAGAGTTAACAATGCAGTAAACAAGGAGAGAGTCAGCGCAGATGGAGAGCATGCTCAAGGAAAGAGCTGGCGCCGACCGTCTCCCCTGAGGGCCGGAGATGAGCGCGCCGTCGGGATTGAGGTGAAGTGTACGAGAGAAGGAGATTGGATATGTGGCAACAGTCGCTTTGTAAATATATGACAACATCACGGAAATATATCCCCTGGATCACACTCATATATACATACGTCGGCCAAATACAAACTGAATTGTCATGGGTAGACATATACGGATGTGGCTTTTAGGCTACTTCTGCTGAAGTGAGAATGGAAATGTGGCAAAAAGTGTACTTGATTCCCAAACCGGGCAGCGTATGGAGGTGAGAAATAAAAAGAAGCACCGAATCGCATCGGACGCAGTTTTCAATTGACCGTTAGCGAGAGAACACACTCAGACTGGCGGTATGAAATATTCATGCACGTCAGATCACGAATGCAAACGGGCTCGTTTGCCACCCAAAAGCCAAAGGCAGTTGTTGAAGATTTATTTTCAGTGCAGCTCTAGTTCACTTGTTTGAAAGCCCAGAGTGCCTGCTGCCACGTCAGCTAAAGAAATTAATTAACCGAGTGTGAAATGATATGCAAACGTGTTTTATCAAAAGCACAGCAGCCCCTATCACAGTGTGTTTGAAAGAGGCGGCGAATGAAGAATGTTCGCCTTCTGAAGGATCTGCTATGTTTCAGATAAGCCCTCGCCAAACATATAAATAAAATACTCCAATAATTGATTTCATAGACTTTATTTTATTCCTTTATTCCTTCGTTTTACACATTTTAAGTTGATTAAAGGTTGCTGACATGCTATGCTCCTGAGAATAAAAGCCCATTTTAGGTACCACATTATGCAAAAGCCCCAGTTCACCCAGTCGAATCGGAACATCATTTCTAATATGATTAAGTTATATTTACTGAATTTGGGCACAAGCAAATGCCAGGAAAACCGACTATAGGGTACCACAAATACATGCATAGAGAATCCACATGAGATGTGAATTACGCTGATTGTTTTTGACAAGCATTGTCATGACAGAGATTCACTGCGATCAATCATAACTTTGCAAGTCATGTTTCAGGGAAAATAATTTCCTCTAAAGCTTGTGTCAAAAGCAAATGTTTTATTGAGTTTTAGCTCTCGGCTCTGCTGTAGGCACATGAAGGATGTATGACAGAGCCAAACATACAGTATATCATTATACGTGCAACAATAATACAATATAAAGCCTTATCAAAAGAGCTTGTGCACAAACTAGACAACATGATCCATTGCATGAACCCTTAATACAGTATTTATCACACAACACAAGCAATAAATAAACGACAGATTGAATGGATAGATGATAGATAGATGTCAGAATGTCAAAATAACATCAGGTTGACGTTGGACATGACGTCGGACAGACGATGCATTTTAGTTGAGAATGAAAATCGGGTTGACGTCAGTATTTGACGCCAATTTGATGTAGACTTAAAAGTTGGGTTTTGGTTACACAACCTAAATCAAACAATTATCAATGTCAGCTGACGTCGGTATTGGACATCAAATTAACATTGACATTAGACGTTGAATTGACATTGAATTTTGATCAACCGACGCCGCAACCAAAATTGAACCAAATATCAACATCTTATGACGTTGTGTGCCTGCTGGGGATAGATAGATAGATAGATAGATAGATAGAATGAATGACAGAATGATAGATGGATATAATGGATGGATAGATTTAGGTTTAAGATGCAATCTTTGACTAGTAATAGTATGAGTTTACAGCTTATCACCTCCTTTTCACGCTCCTCCTCAAACGTCTTACATCTGTTCATTACTGCCACAGAAACCTTTCAAAAACTCAGGCCATTTCCTTCTATCAAAAGCCATAGTGGCCACACTAGGCTCATCTGATGGGACTGTGCTAAGCAAATGTTTGGCAAGCTGCCTTCTCACATATCATCAGCTTTTCGCCTCCTGCAGAAGTCAATAGCTAATTATGACTAATGAGTGAGGAGTGGTTCAATGAAATTGATAGTCCCTGGACCTGTTGTTGGAGAAAACTCATAATGCAATATAGAGGCAAGGGAGTTGCACAAGGGGGGAAAAACTTGATAAGAGTGTGTCTCTGGGAACGGTGTTTGCTCAGGCAAAAATTTGATGCTAGACTGTCTGGAGACATTTTACTTGAGGCCTGTATATAGAATGCATTTTAAACATATTCTTCACATTCATAACAATCAGGATTAGGTATAAAATAATATCAGAATCTTTCATATGTATGCAAATCGACTGGGAATTGAACACATAGTTGTAACTGGCTCAGGTGAAGACAGGAATCATGTTTTAGTGGCAGTTCTTCTTGTGATGAAGGGATCATACAAGACTTCTTCACCTTACAAATAGTAGTAAATAAAAATGATAGAGCAAAACAGGCACTATTTTTGGAATCAACAGCCCAAACTGTGTAAGAAACAAGTATTGAAAATGGACTTTTTCACTGGAGAAAGCAATATTATGGACTTATTTTGGCTTTTGACAAACACACAGCTTTTCACTTCACAGAATGTTAATTGATAGACTGGAGTGGTGTGGATTATTGTGATGTTTTTATCAGCTGTTTGGACTCTCATTCTGACGGCACCCATTCACTGCAGAGGATCCATTGCTGAGCAAGTGATCTCAGCATCTACATCTTGCGAAACTCATCTGGATCTTGAATTACTCGGAGGTGAGTACATTTTCATCAAATGTTCATTTTCTGGTGAACTATTTAATTTTTGTCAGTATATATATGTTCATGAGCTCAAGGTTTCTCCATGATATTTTCAATTGCAAATCATATATAAGTATAAATACAATGTGAAATTACTCATAAGACCCCAACAATCGTGTTGCAAGCACAGCCATGTTTTATAAGTCACACCCCATTAACATCAAGCACCATTGAGCATTCAGTTTATCCAGTCCATGGTTGGTAATCAGGATGGCATGGATGCCCAACCAGCATCATTACAACGCTAATAACAGTTGATGTGTTAATTAATGACCCTGAGCCTCATCTGCTGAGCTCTTTTAAGCCGCTTTTCTTGAACCGGGGCCAGAACACTGTGGAGCTCTGCCCACACGTAACAGGAAGAAGAAGTACCGTATTGTTTGTGTTGGACAGCACAGTAGAGGAGTAATGTTTCAGCAGGGTGGGCATGTATTGTAATATATGCCCCCTTGTGAGTGTGTGAATATGTGAGCGAGAGTAGAATATTTTGACATTTTGACCTTTTAGAATATAAAAGAGACTGCAATTTCAAGAAGTAGGACCAATGTGGTCGTGAAAATGACAATAACAATTAATAAAATAAATAAATAAAATATAATATATTCTTATTATTATTATTATGGAACTATTTTATAAAAAAAATGGCTGAAAATAGCTCATGATAATAATTAGTCAGTGATGATAAGTAAATAATTATTAAATTATAATCACTGACTGTATATTTTCACTTAGTTTTTATTTTTCTAATTACATTTTTTTTATTACAAAATATCTTATCAGCTTGAAACTGAGTAATAATAAACACACACACACACACACACACACACACACACACATTAATTTGTTTAATTTCTTATTATCATGATACATAATTTACTGAAAATAACTAATAATCGATAATAATGAATACTTATTTAATGATTATCAGTAATTATAACATTATAATCACTAACTAATATATATACAGTATATATTCCCTTACAGTATTTTATTAAAAATTATCAGCAAAACACTTGTCATGAAATGTCGAATTAAAAAAAACTGAACATGAATTTAGCATTTTCACATGAACAGTGTGAAATATAGGAGGCCGTTATTACATCAGATCACGTGAGCAGATATTTATTTTCTTTACCTATGACATTGTATTACACGCTGAAATCTTCTCATATTCCCTCATCATTCAGTTAGGTAATTCTTTCAGACTGCATTGAGTTCATATGCTCAGTGAGTTTACTGCCATAAATAATACACAGATATAAGGTCTCCTGGTCCTTCACTTTTAAAATTACGATGAGAGGAGGGAATCATCTATTCTACTGGACTAGTGTTTCTTAATGAGTCCAGGGTTCATATAGTGATGAATGATTCACCATCTTCTTCCTCACCCAGGTGTGTGCCACCTTTCATACCACAAGCTAAAAGATCTCTATGTGGGCCAATAAATTATATACATACTCACTTTTATCGATCATTTTGGTGTCTCTTCAGATGTAACCAGCAAGTTGAGGTTTTAGTCTCGCTGGATGCCTGAGATTGGCTGTTATTGATGGAAAAAGAATTTTTTAAAAATCCCATTGGCATTAACTCATCGTTTTGACCTGAGGCAAGTATATATACACACACTCACAGCAGGCCAGGTTCTACGGGGGTGCTAAGCACCCTCAAACGAAATCAAAAGCACCCTCAGTTAAAGCTGTATTAATGGCATTTTATTGCAGATTTGGCAAACTATCCAGTGCGTTATGGTTTGCGCTCTGGAGATCGATTTCTATTTCAACGTGTTTTTGCAGCGTTGAGCAATGTAGCCAATCACAGACATATCTGTTGAATTCTTAAATCAGAGGCGTTTTAAGTTAGAATCAACTCACCGCTCAAATCGCCAGAGTTTTTGTTCAGGTATTGTGTTCAGCACGAATCATCTCATTATATCAAAGTGATGACGCGATGTAAATAAGAGATTCGTTATGCAGCGTAGAGCACTTTATTGATAATAACGTATCTTTGTGAGATCGCGATGAACTAAGATGTGTGAATGCTTTTTAGTGATTATGAACGGAGCCCTCTTTGTGCAATAGCAACAGACGCCACTAATATATATATATATATATATATAGAGAGAGAGAGAGAGAGCACCCTCACTATTTTAAGAAGCACCCTCAGTGATTTGATTCTGGAGCCGGGCCTGACTCGCAGATTATTTCGGGAATGCTATTTTCCCAAAAAAAAAAAAAAGTATTTAAAAACCACCATGTCCGATGCAACAATACATGTTTTAATCAGTGATTTGATATTTGTTGTCACTTGATCTTTTTAAGTTAGTGGCATCCAGTTTTTATATTGGAAATAAAAATGTTTTTTGGCATTTTTTGTCAAATTTTGTACAAATATTCCAGGAGTGCAATTACCTACACATTCGTTAAACTCAATTAGAGTTGGAGAAATGGAGATTAGAGAAATGGAATTTGAAACTGCATATATTGGGACGCATTTTCAAATTCAGCAGTACTCCAACTGTGTTCTATAATAATTTACATTACATATTCTGAAAAACCCCTTAAAGCCATTATTTGTTTTTCTCCACATGTGAGTTGACAATTAGCAAAAAAAAAAAAAATTATTGATTTTTATTTTATGCCAAAAATATTAAGTAAAGATCATGTTCCATAAATATATTTTGTAAATTTCCTACTGTAAATATATTAAATATATTAAACTAATTAGTAATATGCATTGCTAAGAACTTCATTTGGACAACTTTAAAGGCGATTTTCT
>NW_015664702.1:1083029-1083286 GCF_001515625.1 Sinocyclocheilus rhinocerous
TAATGATTTTTGGCATAAAAGAAAAATCGATAATTTTGACCCATACAATGTTTTTTTGGGCTATTGCTAAAAATATACCCAAGCGACATAAGACTGGTTTTGTGGTCCAGGGTCACATATACATACATATATGGCGCTTTTCCACTGCATGGTACGACTCTGCTCGGTACGGCTCAGTACGGCACGGAACGGCACGGCTCGGCTCGGTTTGCGTTTCCACTGCAGTTTAGTATCGCTTTAAAATGGGCGGGGTTATT
>NW_015664702.1:1084166-1095099 GCF_001515625.1 Sinocyclocheilus rhinocerous
CGAAAAATTGACCCTTATGACTGGTTTTGTGGTCCAGGGTCACATATACATACATATATATATATATATATATATATATATATATGAATAGTATTAAAGGGTTATTATTTAAAACGAATTAATCATTAACAAAAAAGAAAAGTTAATAAAAAAATGATAATTAGGTGATTATTAGACATTTTGAATGGGCAACTTACAAAAATATGTTTTCTAACTGGAAATTAGAAATAAAAATCAATTTAAGCTAAACCTGAAATAAAATAAATTAAACCTAAATAGTAAAAATTGAACTAAAATTAAAAATAAAATAAAATTATAAAAATGAAAGTGAATTCTAACATAGTATGTAAATAATACTAAACTGTTTTAGTTTTTTATAAACTATTTCTTACTATGTGTCAGTAAGTTGTTGTTATTTTAGCATCTTTGGATAAAAGCGTCTGCTAAATGACTAAAAGTAAAGTAAAAGTAAAGTAAACTCATGCATATGGAAAATTGCACAGTGTACATACAGCAAAAAACAGTATATGCTAGTATACTATTACGGACATTTATTTTATCTCTCCATGTCTCTGTCTCTCTCTCTCTCTCACGCACACACACACACACACACACACACACACACACACACTCATTGAGTCTGCCATCTCTATTAATATGAACCACAGGAGGAAACATAGCGTAGATTCTCCAATTGTTTTCTTTTGCTCACCCTGCCCTGTTCTTAATTAGAGCTCCAGTGAGCAAAACAAGTCAATTGAGGGAGGCTTTCTCATTACATGGTGGGAGGAAGAAAGATCATCATCTGGGACGGACCGCATCTATCAAAGAACAGGCTGGGCATTATCTTTATTCATAGAAACTCTGGGATTAGTTTACCTAAACATGAAAATCCTGCCTTTTTTCACACAACGAAAGAAATGTGGGCAGATCATGCAAATGTGCTTTCATTGTGCAGAAAAAAAAGTGGGCAAGAAATAAGTGATAAACTTAAGGGTTTTGGCAAGAAGATGGTAAATAAATGACAGAAATACCACTTTTGAGTGAACTATCCCTTTAAATGTTATGGAATACATTTGGACCCGCAGAGAAATTAATGTTAATAGTGTGGTGATCGCACACACATTCCTAATTTACTTTATTATTTTTGATCACCGTATTTACTTAAAGCTGACAATGTCAACAAATGATTTTAATAACACAGAGAGAACGCAGTCTGAATAACGTCACGTCTGTCAGTCAGTGCCGCTTGAGAGGCTGCGCAGGTGCAAATCATTAAAGGGAAATGGTGTGAAATGCTCGAGCATTTATTACCCATCAACCATGATAATTGCTCATCAGGTGACAAGTTGTACATCCTGCTCGAGAAAGCCCTGATAGGTGTGATGAACTCCTGCGGCTGAGGACATCCATCCAGGAGTGAATCGCCATCTTTTACACTTGAGTTTGGGCCTCAAGGGCGATCTCAGAGGAAATATGTTTAATAGCAGTATTTTTTTTTTTCAAACAATCCTGCATCCCAATGGAGCTGCTATTGGCCATGGTAAGCAGTTTTAGCTTTTGTTCGAATGATTTAAATAAAAATGTTAGACTTGCATCACAGTAATTTTAGTAATTTATCATGATAAACCATCACTGAAGGGACGAGAGATTAACGTTACTCCATTAATCTCTATCTAATTCAGTTGATTATAGTGTATGTTCACACAGTACTGCTGTTCTCATTTTGCTGAGATTCATGTGACTGGCAAACAGAGAGAAATGTCTGAAAATGTCAGTACTCAAATAGCCCCTTCATGGTTAAATATATATCTTCTGGTATTTCTACAGTAATTATGACAAAGCTTTTTTTTTTTTTTATTCTGTTTGTTGCTCAATGTTTTTTTTTTTTATTAACGCAAACTGGGAGATATAATAAAAGAACCAACTGTGGTGATTTTTGTGATTCCAGAATGAATTTATGATTGTTAATAAAAACAACAGTTGTTGAAAGCAAACATTAAAGAAATATGATTGCAATTTACATTTTCATACAACTCTCTCTATCGCTGTCTGTCTCTCTCTTAGCATTTTAATTCAGTTAGATTATTTAAATAAATACATTTTGAATTCAGGAAAGACACCACAGGATAATAGGGTAAAAATTATACTTAATATACATTTTATTTCAGTTTAATAACCACACCTCATGACATGTTGTTTAGTATTACAATTCTTCTGAAATGTTGTTTAAATCCTGAAATGGGGCATTTTATAATTAAATATGTAATAATTTGTATACATTTCCAGAATATTGAAATATTTAGAATATCTGAATATTGCATAAAACCAGGTGCAAAAATCTTGTTTCATATTAGACAAAGGTTTCTAGAAAGGGGATTTTGGATTCATCTTTGTAACACTAAATAAATCAGAAAAATACTGTGAACAGCCAGAAAAAAAAAAAAAAAAAAAAAAAAAATTTCTTAGGAAAAATATTCTTATTTTTATTACTTAATTGTCATGAAAAATAATCACAATAATAATAATTATTATTATTATTACTATTATTATTAAGAAATAATGAATTCTTAGGAATAACTACATGTTTTTAGGAATAAAATGTTACAGTGTATAAATCAGGCTCTGTAAAAACTCAAGAGATAAGAAGAAATACTTTTAAGAGAACAATTGTAATTGAAATCTACAGACACATACAAATAAGTGTAACACTTAAATTTGTATTTTGGATGGTTTCTTTCCACTACTCTGAAAGAAGACGTGTTATGGAAACAAAATAGCCTAAAATCTCAAAATTGACCAGTGCATAAAAACAACAACAACAACAACAACAACAAACTAACAATGGTTTTGCCTGCAGTGGCTTGCCTTAAAACAAACTATAATCACACCAGACCTAAACCAAGGTCATCCACAGCTCATGCAACAAATCAGAACACAACACTCTCCATGCTCCATTTATCCATTTATTTATTTGTATCATGATCATATGGTCAATCCATCAAGTCACCTGTTTATAATGGCTGAATTCAGTAATAATAGAAACCAATTTTACATGCATCAATCATTTAAGCACAACTAATTTGATCATGTCAGAGCAATTTACGACATGTTGTGTTGTACGCTGCACTTATGAGCACTTCATTGACGAGTCCAAATTAACCTGTCATTTTATGCATCGTTCACACTCGACCCTATAAGTCTTTCAGGGCTTCCATACAAGAATTCCCGCAATCATCAAGCGGAATCCAACGGATTCGAGACACCGGCAGCATCCTAGTTTTCCAATCCTGATAGGGAATGTGCCTTGACCTCGTACGCCGTCTGAATTCACTGCATGCCTCCTCCCTCATATGCTTTCTTTTCCGATTAATTTCTTTTTGAGACTCTTTGACAACTCACGGCGAAACGCCGGACACCTCATCATTTCCACAGATATATTGTCGGAAGGTGAATTAGCATTTGCTTTTGCCATATTATCTCACTTTGGATTTACATAAATGTGTTTTTCCAGCACGCCATTGCTGAATTATGCATGAAAACGGCTCTTTCCTTCGGATGCTGCCCAAATATTCCGATCAGCATATTTTAGATATTCATTCATTTCACATTGTTTGCCATTAATATGCATCACTCTCGACCATGATCCTAAAACGGCACAACAGATACTAGCGCTCGCGCTCTCCATCCCTTCCTCAAATTCCCACTTGCTTATCCGGCCTGGAAAGAAAAGTGCGGAAAACGCATTCTGGAGTGGTGAGGTTATCGAAAATGATTTGATTCAACCGCTATCCCATAAATGATTCACGTTCAGCTGTCCTCCAAAATAGCAAGGTGGTTTTGGGAGTGAAAATTATATGTATTTTATACCCTGGCATGTGCATCTCAGCCGATGAGAAAAGCGGGATACCACCTCTTTTAGCCGACAAATAGAACTATTACGGAAATAAGGAAGTCTGAGACCTCAGTACTGGAAAAAATAGCCAATGTGTCACTTAATGCTGAGCCAGCTTGAGCTGTTCATAGAAGTAAAGCGTTCCCAGCGTAAAGAGATTGACTTTTTCCTGGATAACATGCCACGGGTTGGCTTTGGGATTAAGACCCGGAGAAAGCTCGGGATTTCTTGGGTCAAGTATTGAAAGGAGGCCAAACAAAAGGATGGCTGTTGTCTTCAAATCCTCCAATGGTACACCGCACACCAAAGCCGTCAGCAGCTTTTCTGCAAGAGTTATCAACCTCAGTATAAAGCTAATTTACTCTACGAGAACTAATCTCTTCGTACAGCCATATTCATAGTCAAACTGTGCATTTACTGCTAAGCATTTGTGATGAAACTTCAAAAAGATCACTTGTTTGTGCATAGCTCTTAATCAGTCGCGTTGCTCATGCAAACATCACTGCACCATGCATATTTAGTGTTGGGGTTCATCCAAATCCCTAAGTACTGAAATTTGGTGGCAAAATCACCCAGTTTATGCAACCGACATTAATAATACCACAGATCATGTGTCTATGAGAAGCTAAACACATAAAAAAAAGGGAAATGAAACTACACTGCCCAGCCGAATCGCACCAGATGGACTAGTTCAGACAAGATGGACAACATGGGACAACCAACTAGTTACAGCAAAGCGGATATTTCCTCACAGGCCAGTTTTCTGCAGTGCTTTTCAAATTGGGTTGTGTCAGAAGAAAATGCGCTTTTTACTCCACACTGAAAGCCAGATTTTTTTTTTTTTAAAGGTTGCTCCTTGAAGCTTTTAAACAAAAGGTCAGTTCCTAAAGAGCATTAAAACAGATTTTAGTCCCAACAATTTGCTTTAAAGGAAATATAATACACGGAAGCCACACAAGAGACAATGCTGTAAAAAAATAAAATAAAATAAAAATATACAGGGATGATGTATATTTAGGCCAAAACCCAGAAACGACTTAGCATCCCTGTTGAAAGAAGAAGAAAAAATAAATAAATGAAAAACCGGCATATGCTGGTTAGATATGTTTTGAAGCATTGCAACTGGTTTGAGCTGGACCTTAGTTGGTCATGAGCTGGTTTAAGCTGGTCATGTGCTGGTCCTATGCAACTAGCTCCTGCTCATAACCAGCACATGACCAACTAAGGACCAGCTTAAACCAGCTGTCATGCTTCAAAACATACCTAACCAAAAGGTATTTAAGCTCTTCTGGGTCCATCTTATGAAGTCAATATATATTTTTGTTGTTAATTGGTTTTTGATTCATAAGGTCTGCATTGTTAACACAAGCTCAAGATATTTTCATGTTCTACTCTGCAACATAAAATACATCAGTAATACCCCTGTGATTTTAAAGGGGTCATTGGATGCCTATTTTCCACAAGTTGATATGATTCTTTAGGTCTTAATGAAAAGTCTATAGTAACATACTTTGGTTAAAATTTCTCAATAGTAATGTAAAAAACACCCTTTTTACCTTGTTAAAATCAGCTCTTTTCACAGCAACCCGTTTTGTTGCATTTCCCTTTAAATGCTAATGAGCTCTGCTCACCCCGCCCCTCTCTTCTGTGGGGTGACGAGCCATCCTGTTTACTTTAGCTGCATTTAGCCATATATAATATAAACCAAATATAATAATGATAAACTTAAGTTCATCACAGAGCTTATTTTCTGCAATAATCCAAAATCTAATAGAAAAATCCATCATTTTTTTTTTGTCAAGTGAATTAGTGTGATGCTAACTTACGAGTTTGCCTCCAAAAATACATCACTGCAGCAGTCTATATAGTCCTATAAAAGTATTAAATCTAAACAAGGCTTATCTAAACATAAATATAATATATAACAAACTCATGAAAAATATACCATTTTCAAATCTACTGAAACTTTAGAAGTCAAATAATCAGTTTTGAATTTGAATGTAATTTAACAATATTGGACCTTTTATTGATTGTAAACTTCTAATGATGAAAATAATTAAATTAGGGATATTTTTATTTCTTAATTTCGTTTTATTTATTAAAGTTAACATTTGTTTCTTAAATTGCTTGAAAATACCTTTTTTAAAAGCCATATTTCTTGAGGTCTTGAATCCACAGTCAAAGAAAAACAGAATCATATTCAAATGAAATATTAATTTTGCCCCTCTTTTTGCTTTTTGGCCCCTCTTTGAAAAATCCTCGAAACGCCACCGGTAATATCCCATCGTCGTCCTCTTATGTTCTTTCCAGGCCTAATGTTGGATGGACTTTTTAACTTTTCAAAGAAGTCACAGTGTCTTTAATGTATTAAAGATCAAGCCTCATACTCCTCCCTTAGTTAAGGTAATATTTGTTTGAACTCAAGGCCAGATGTGTGTTTAATTTGGGGGTTAAATGGATTAAGACAGAAGTAGGTCTTCGGATTTTGCAGTTTTCTACAGCCGTTTGCAATCGTTGACCGATCCAGTCCAATTCCTGTTTAATTCCAAGTTGATCTGACTCTTTCCGAACACTTCTATCTGTCAAACGCACAATCAAGGCTTTCTCCAGTGGGGGTTCAAAGCAAAACAGACTTTAATTCAACAATTGGGACAGACAATCCCTGGCCAATCTTTTTCTGGATGACTTTTGATTCACTTAAGGATCTCTACGTCTGTGTGCATTGAGTATCGGACGCTACACTTGCCGTTCACTCTCCAAGCTTTAATGTGAAGTCAAGTGCTGAGAGCGATGTTGTGGAACTTAATCAATGTTGATGTGGGCAATTACTGTTCACATTGCACTCGTTCAAAGATGATAGGCATGCAAAATGAGGATCATTCGGATGGATGCCTCCCCGCTGAGGTGAAGCGAGACCTTCCGGCTTTGAAGAGTTGATCTAGATACGGACGGAGAACTTCAGTGTGTGCAGAATGACCCTACATCGCATTACACACCATATGCTCGAGGATTATAACAAACCCACAATGGCTGCAGGTCGAATGAGAGTCAGTTTGAATATCTTGAGATTTCAAGAGCTCGTGTGAGTGTATCTGCTGTTTTTAGCTGAAATATGCTGTCAGGTCAGATGAAGTAAAGTGAAGTGTTGTCTCAGGACCACCAGATCATGCTATGGAGTTCACTTTTGGTAACACTTCACTTAAAACCTTTATGTATGTATAAAGAGATATTAAAGGGTATAATGCATTATAATTATTCACAATGTGCATTGCAATCCATCATATCTTGTTGTAAATAATTATAACAGAATTTAAAATGCATGGTGTAACAATGAATGTATTAACTGTGGTTACAATTATTCATGCGATTGTACAATGCATTATAAGGTGCATTACAAGGCATAATTAATGCATTATACATAAAGGCTTTAAGTAAAGTGTTTCTAATTTTCTCTTTACCTGTTGACATATTAAGCTGATGTGATCTTGTAACATACTCATGAAGGTCTGACTTTGACTGCCTAAAGGAACAATACTTTGCAAGTGAAATAATAATATTATAAATAAATATTGTATATTTGCATTATTAAGCCAGTTTCTATTATTATTATTATTATTATTATTATTATTATTATTATTATTATTGACTCTTGCATTTAAAACTGTGGTTCATATTACTTTAAGTAATATTACCAAAAAGGTTAGGCCAAGTCAAACAAATTGCAATGTGGAATACATTATTACTATATTATTACAAATATAATTCAGATAATTTAAGTTCCTAGTTTAATGATTTAATTTAATTTGTGAAATTATAAATGTTTTACTGGGCTACTTATGTGCAGCATATCAATAATTTCAGTTTTTTCCAGTACAAGTACAGTTTTACATTAGTGACATTTTAAAAATGAAATGAATTAATAAAATAAATGAATGAATGAATGAATGAATGAATAGTGAATTTATTTTGGAAATTATAATTATATGCAATATTGTCAAGACTTTAGAAAGGTTGGATTACCTTCAACAGCAGCGTAGAATGATAACTAAATATTTGGCTATTACCTGACAAATTTCTATAGTAAAATCAATCAATCAATCAATCAATAGTAATACAGATTTAATTAACACAATTTTGACTCAACTCATTTACAGTCATTTTAGACAAAATAATAAATAACAAAAAATACAAACACAGTGCAATTATTCAATACCAGGAATACAACATGAATGTAATTTCAGAGAAATCATTGAATAAAGAGTCATTACTAATTCCAGGAATTATATTCAGTAGGTCTGTTTATTTTCACCAATGAGGCAATTGACCTTTTACATTTTACCCTCAAACACGTCATCATATTCTGCTGTATTTGATGCAGTGAGCGCTTTTAAGTGACATGTACAAGTGCACGTACAAGCACAGACAACGGGTAAACATCACGTGTTTCCCAGGCCATTACTTACTATTCAACTAGATTGCATGCTTGTGACCTCAGTTAAAAGAAAACTATAGTGTGAATGGAAAATGTGATTATTTTATTAAGCCCTCATCAACTGTAAATGATTAAAAATGCGAAAATGCTCATTAATCTCTTGTATTGTAATTACGTTATGAATTATGTATGATCATGAAGCTGTTAAATGCATTCACTGGTTCGGTGCAAGCGCTGCAAAGTGAATAAAATGCCACATAATCAATTACTCTGTCATTGTGTATTAATGTAAAGTAGTTTAATATCTCGAGCGCTGCAGAACTGTAAGAGAAAATTATTGATTTATCTATTTGATTAACATTTATTTTATTTAACAAATTTGGGGGGTTGAATTTGAGATCTCAACACTTTCCTCATGCATTATTCACTATTTGCTGTGCTATTTTGGAGAAAGTATTTAAGTGCAGATCCTGGAAGAAGTCTGGCTAATGGTGCATAAACTGCAGAATGAAGGCAGAGACATGGAGCACAAAGACATGTTAGAGAGATAGTACAGGTCTCAGAAGTGATTCCTAATGTGTATCAGAATAGCACTGCTTTGTGAATTCTTCTGATGTCCAGTATTTCATCTTAAAAAAAATAATAATAATAAATACATAAATTATAATAAAAATACATAAAGTATATATAAATTCACTGCATTCCAATTTAAATTAATATATATTAAGTAAAGCTTAATTTTGACCTAAAAAAAATCTTTAAATTTTGCATCAAAGTAAATGCAGAATTATTAATGAAAATGTCAATTATATCTATCTATCTATCTATCTATCTATCTATCTATATTTAAATTTTGCATTAAAGTGCATGCAAATTTATTAACGAAAATGTCAATTAGGTATATTTACTCCCTTGTCAAAATGGAGCTCCATTTATTTATTTATTTTAAATAAATAAATAAATATGTTATTATTATTATTATTATTATTACATACACTTTTACATACCTTATATCTAATTTGATTTCACATACTATCAGGTATCACACTGTGGGAAGACTTCTGCTTTAACAGAATTCCCAGGAGAGCTATAAATAATTCACCATTATTCTGCCAATCGTTCCTGAATCAATACATCCCTAAAGACAGCGGAAGGCAGACATGGAACTCTAGTGCTTTGCTCTTTGACTCTCTCTCAGAGAACAGATCGGTCTCCTCGTGTCAGCCCAAACACATGGGCCCGCCGGGACTCGCTGCTATTTCATGGAATTCCTGATCCAGGCAGGCAGAATTCTTACATGCACCAGTGAACTTCATTTCATCAGCTGGTGTGTGAAGAGCTCCAGTCCGCCTGTGCTGCTAGTTTACTGCATGTGAAGAGACTATAGAGGCACACAAAACACAGCACTCACAACTGCATACATTAACCTGCTCAATTCATTCATTATATACACATGCCATTAAGAGGAATCATCAAAATATCACTGCAATGCAATTTTTTATACGGTTTCAGATGATTCCAAACGGTCAAGCCTGTGATTTTTGAATGTTGTCACATATTTGATGGAGCGACTATTGAAGTGGTTATAATCACAACATGCAGAGATATAGTTGAAGATTTCACAGCAGGTAGAATACTGCAGGTAATCTAACAATGTAAACATATTCATAATGAAATATACATGCGAAGTAAAAAGTGGGTAAAAAGTAAGTAAAAGAAAATACTTCAGGGTAATTACAGTTAACTAAAACTAAAACCATAAACAACATTTTTGTTACCTGTTTTATTTCAGCTAGTTACCATGCAACATTTTTGCACTTTTAACCATGCAACTTTATGTACTTAAAATAAAATAAAAATGACAAAATCAGACCAAAAATGCTAAAAGTTTAATTAAAAAGAAAATATAAAATAACAACTAATATTACATATAAAATATTAAGAAAGAAAGAAAGAAAGAAAGAATGAATGAATGAATGAATGCCCAATAGCATAAGAACAATAAACTCTGTAAACAAGCGATCACTTATTGATTCTTAAGAAATTTAGCTTATTGGATGTTTAGATAAGACTGATTAGGAAAATAAGTTTTGAGTGCTGTTTTGGATTTCATGAGATGATATTGCACTGACTGCTTTAAAAATAATGGCTACTAATGTAAGGCTGCACAAAACTTCTATTATGCGCATGCAAAATTGAACTCCTCCCCCAGTGCTCATTAGAAGAGCAGAACTCATCCAAGAGTACGAGTCAGATGAGATTTCTAGGACAACGTTCAGACACAAACATGATTATTTCAAGACAATAAACATTTAAATATCCGGTGTGTTTTGGGAAGCATATCGAGAAGGAGAGTGTGATATGAAACATACATTAAGTGCATTTGGGTTCACTTTAGTATAAGAGACTGGACGGGTCTTAATTAAGAAACATACTCTGATTTCAGTGTTCAATTTTTAATGGCCAGAGGCTCAAACTGAACCTTAACTGTTAATTAAACCCATGTGAGGAACATGCATATGGCCATTACCTAAATTACATAGTCTATGCATTTCAATCTCACGTGTGTGTGTGTGTGTGTGTGTGTGTGTGTGTGTGTGAGTGTG
>NW_015664702.1:1095135-1124160 GCF_001515625.1 Sinocyclocheilus rhinocerous
TATATATATATATATATATATATATATATATATATATATTGGTTCATCTGCAGCAATGTCAAGAGCAAATCGAAGAGGCATTTAGAAAGCAAACACTCAAACTACAAAGACAAGTCTACAAGATCTGAACACATCACAGCAAATGATCAAAAAACATCCATCACAGTCCTGCTGGTTTTGCATTTGCATAATTGTTAATTTTCCAGTTCACTCATATGTCACGTTCTAGGCTTATGCAAGTCATGCTAATAGTAATGAACTTTAATGTTTGATTTTAAGGATATTTTTTGTTGGGTCGCTACTTGATGTTCATTCTAAAATCTTGGCTCTGAAGCAAAACCAGCTGAAAACCACTGAGCTCAATAATATATATGAATAACAAACTTACACGCACAGCTTCACACAAGCAGAAGAAACATTAGTTATAATAAGTATTTAGAACAAAATAGAATTGCTGAAATGAAGCTTGACGTCATATAAAGTTGTTGTTGTTTTTGAAAGAAGTCTCTTGTACTCATCAACACTGCAGTAAAAAAAGATTACAAATACAGTAAAATATTAAATATTGTGGAAAATTATTGTAATTCAAAATGTCTACAATTTATTGTAATATATTATAAAATGTCATTTGTTCGTGTGCTGCAAAGCTGAATTTTCAGCATCATTGCTCCAGTCTTCAGTGTCACATGATCTTCAGAAATCTTTCTAATATGCTGATTTGCTGCTCAAGAAACATTTCTGATTATTACCAATGTTGAAAACAGTTGTGCTGCTTCATATTTTTGTTGAAACTGTGACACATTTTATTTTTTCAGGATTCTTTGATGGATAGAATAGGAATATAAAGTTCAAAAGAACAGTATTTACTTGAAATAGAACTCTTTTGTAACATTATAAATGTCTCTGCTGTCTCCTTTTGATGCATTAAAAGTATAAATTTTTATTTCTTTTGTAACTCTTTTTTTTTGCCATTTTAAATGTCAATAAAAGAGACCATGTTATGCAATTCGTACTAGCCAACTGTTTTATCTACTTGCTAAAATCAATTTTCTCCACATTAGGCGCTTGGCAAAATTAATTCTGGACTCTGGCTAACTTCTGATCAGATTTCCAACAGCCAGTAAAACCGGCCAAGGAAGTAAATGGAAGCTGGCGATAGCAAGACCTCACGATCTACTGACAATTCTACTTCAGTACATCCGGAAGATGGAAGGAGGAGCAAGACAAGCCAGATCGCAGATGTGCGTGACATTGGGAAACTGTACAGGCGATTCACAAAGGACAACACAGAGGCACCAGTTGTGACAGCAGAAGAATAAACATATGATCAATACAGACAGGTTTCTATAACATTAGAAACGATCAGGACAGTGCAAGGACGCTCATGACACAATGCAACACTTAACAACATGACGAGGAAGCACGCTGCAGACAGGAAGACTGCATGTCGTACACTTAATTGAACACTGAACTGCACGATAAAATACACAGATGTCTGTGCTAAATGGGAGAAAGTTTTATTTATATAGGGCAGTTTAGTTGACCAAAAAAATTAAATTGGCTGAAAATGTACTCCACCCTCAGACCATCCAAGATGTAGATGAGTTTGCTTCTTAATGGGATCAGATTTTGAGAAATGTAGCATTCCATCACTTGTTCACCAATAGATCCTCTGCAGTGAATGGGTGCCGTCAGAAGGAGAGTCCAAACAGCTCATCTACATTTTGGATGGCCTGTGGGTGAGTACATTTTCAGCAAAATTTAATTTTTTTAATTAACTACTCCTTTAATATTTGTCTGTAACACCACAAAATGGTTAAATATAACGAAAGCATGTTTGGGTGATATTTAACCCTCATAAAAAAAAAAGAAATTAAATTTTGTATCAAAAATATCATGCTGTTTTGCATCACAGTATTGTATGCATGATAATTAAGCACATTTACAGTATATTTTATATTCTCATCACTGTAAAGTATCCATACATATTTTTTTTGTATTACTGCCAATAATGGCTCTTACTGTATTAGATTCATATATATATATATATATATAGTAATGTGAGTGCAAATGCTATATTTATATTACCTTATATTATATTATCTGCTCTCAAATCTCTTATCTTATGACTTAAGATCACTTATAAGCATACAGCATCAACATTAAATCTATAAAAATCATATTGAAATTCTAATGAAACAGCTTGGAATAAATCTGAATTATCTGTTTTATAATATTAATATTTATTGTAAATCAACACTCAAATCTCTTAGATTACTTATTTAAATATCTTTTTTTTTTACCCATTCATTGTCACAAAAAATAAATAAATAAAATTAAAATAAAACAAAAGGTTGAGTAAACCATGACAGAATTTTCATTTTTGCTCGAACTAATCCTCTAAGACACAGATTTATTAAATAAACATGGAATCTACAACATGAATGTCATCGTACCGCGTTTCCCTTCATGCAATATTTCCCACCTTTAATCGTGAAGCTCTTTGCATAAACAGCTGCTCTGTTTGCAGCCGTCTAAACATCTCAGGTTACCTGGAGCCAAGGTATGATTTTCAGCAAACAGAATTAAGCGGCGAAGCCCCACACCAGTTGATTTCCCCGGCCGGCGTGCTGAGAGATGGCTAATAAACAAATTGACCTCGCCATGAGAGGACAGGCTGAACAAGAGACACTCAGGCCACAAAAATCTGTCAATTAGACACAATCAGTGTAATCAAGAACAACAGCAGTAGGTGCTTCGGCCTTGTAAACACCTCACTATGGTTTGATTTGGGAAGCTCTCTTGAGAACTAATAAGTGGGAAGCTTGCATAATGCCTCTTCTGTTTCCTATTGCTTTATTTATTTATTTAACCATACAAACTGCATAATACAGTAATGCCTGTCTATTAAAACATAACTGAAAGTGATACACATGAGATCCAGCTGGACAGAATAATTACAAACAAGATCTACTAAATATCTCAACGTTATCACCAGCAAAGAGAAAATTACATCAATTTACAGAAATTCTAAAATGTGACTCGTTCAGTCAGAATTTCAAGGGAATCTTATTAATAATATCAAATGTAATGTTTTGAGTGTTTAATTTTTAACTACAGTGTGAAATAATTTGCTCAAAAGCTAGACTAACTTTTAATAAATAAAACAACTTATTTTTTTGGTTTGTATGCATCAAGTTCAAAATAAATATAGAACATAATTAAGCTTATAAGATTAAATTCCTTTTATTTGTTGTGTATTTAATTTACTGGATTATCATTAAAATATGGTTTTAATATAGGCCTATGAAGTACAACTGTTTTCAATATTGATAATAATAATAACAAATGCTTCTCGAGCTGCAATTTAGATTGGAGTAATGATGCTGACAATTCAGCTTTGCATCAAAGAAATAAATTACATTTCAAAATATATTCAAACAGAAAACGGGTATTTTAAATTGTAATAATATATCTAACCGCAAACCTTTGTATGGTAGCATTTAATTACTCATGCCATGATCTAAAAGACAAAGTTGACACTTAAATAAAACAACTGAGAACTAGATTAAGTCTCCTGAGCTATGAAGAAAAAAAAAAAAATCCACTGGGATGGTACATCTTCATGCAAAATTAGCAGGCAATTAAAGCATCACCCAAATCAACCTCTGGAAAAACCTGCATGGAAATAACAATCGCTATTTCAAGTGAGCATGAAAGACAGCATGTGAGAACATACAAGAAAAGCCAACAAATGACCAATCTAAATGAACCTTATCCTACACATTACAACAAGCGGTGCATATCAAAAGAGTTTGAACCCAGCTAACTACATGTCTGAAGTGTTACACATGGGAGATGTACAAAGTCTAAGAACCTTCCGAGAAAGTTTTGATGTGTGAGTAAAGTGAAGCAGAAAACTGCAAAGTGAGTCACAGGAAGAAACTTCCCGAACACGATTCACACCATATACACTGGATATACGACTAATTAGCGAGCATGGCTTTTCTTTAATTCAGTGGATTAGGGATGCAATACTCATTTAAATAGTAGTGCATGGGCAGACTTCCTGTACATCATCCAACGCTTAAAGTCTCATCGAGTTCTTAAAGTGTTTCAGGGCTAAGCCGTTCCTTCTTTGTCAGAGCTTCGGTTCATATATTTCCCCAAAGCTTATAATTTGTGACAACAGTCTGCTAACCCTAGTAGAACAGGTGCTATCTTGTATGCTTTGCAAATTAGATTTGTTGAATATTAAAGAGGGGGGCAGTCAGCTGAAGGTAAACATATTGCACACATCAGTGTCTCCCCGAGGTGCTCGCACAATGACAGCGAAAAGTGCTTAAAAACTTTCGTCGCCTCTAATTTGGGAAAGTGTTTGACTTTTAATCTCGAGCATCACAGCAGTGAAATGCATAATGTAATTATGCCTTACCCCCTGACTGCTTAATTCGGCCATCCGCATGCTGAAAAGACACAAAGTCGGATTTCGCAATGTACTTTTTTCCAAAGCTGGACCTAATATTCAGTTGGATTTCGCAGTAAGCTGGACCTAATATTCATTTGTGAAGTCAACCTCAGTAGCTTCTTAATAACATATTTATGTAGATTATGATATGAATTAATCGTTTTATTTTATCCTTTTATACAGTAGTTCTGCACAATGCTAATTAACTGCACTTATAGCTTTGTTTATTTGCATACGAAGTATGCATTGTTGAGCGCACGATTAACTGAGGAATTATGCAAATCAGGTTATGACTTCATTTAAATATGCATTCTGCAGCTCTGTTCCAGCCCACCTAGTTAGAAAACAGTTTGTTCACATGTATCGCAAACCATCCAAGACTGTTAATCACATTATCAGCCATGCTTTTATCCATGTATTTTCATGCAAAATTGGAATATTGCATTGAGAGTGCAGGATGGAAATAGCATGTTGCAAATAAAATTTCCAAAAAGGATTTGATAAATGAATTTGAATAAATTGAATATATATATATATATATATATTCCTGTGATCAAAGCTGAATTTTCATTATTTTCATCATCATTACTCCAGTCTTCAGTGTGCTCAATATGCTGATTTGATGTTCAGGAAACAATGCTTCTTATTATTTTTCTTAAATATATATGTTTTCTTGTTATCAACAACACTGACAACAGTTGTGTTGAATACTATTTTTGTGGAATTGGTGATACTTTTTTTCAGGATTCTGTGATAAATAGAGAATTCAAAACAACATAATGTATTAAAAAAAAGTAACAATATAAAAGTCTTAACTTTCACTTTTGATCAATTGAATGTGTCCGTGCTAAAGTATTAATATCTTAAAAAAAATACTCACATTGACCAATTATTCCTACATGTGGATTTAAAAAAAAAAAGTCATACAACTAAATTGTTTCAGGAGAACAAATCAAATTGAGATTTATAGAAATGTATGAAATAAAGATGCAAGTATCCATTACTTGTCATGACCAAGCATCAATAAACAATGTCCATTAAGGTGTTTAGTCCCAAAGCTTCTACTGAAGCTGTGGGTGAGCAAGACTTTTATTCTGAAAGTATGATAATGTGATGTAACTCTTTAATGAAACCACCTATTGGCTTATCACTTCATCTGCAACTGTCCTGAATGCTGATGGAGACAAACACCGAAAGATTTCTCAGACAGTCAAGTGAGTTGATGGAGTAGAGCTCAGATAACAAACACAATCCAGTATCACTAGAAATGATTTGCTACAAAGTATAAAATGTATTTCACCGTGGGAAGCGAGCATAGCACCTCACAGCTCACTATTCTGTTTCTGTTTTTACACACCATTGAGTCACCAATGGGCCGTTGCGAACTCTGGCTCAGATTTTCAGAAGCGAACGCTATTGTGCGGGAGACTAAACACAGACAGTGATGTATCAGAGCGTTTAGATGCTATAAAAGGACACTGTTCTGTCTCAGCTGTTGAGAAAATGACGCTTTGAAACTCAATGCGATTGTGCCAAATAATCAACACCCTTGTTGGTCCTGGAACAACATTCCTGTTAAACAACACAGTACTAATTCTATCCATTACCCTGCCCCTAAAACCCTGTGCAACTGATGTTAGCATCCATCACGGGTGATCCAAGCTCTAAATACATATGCAAATGGAGCCGAACACTCAAATGCAAATCCACCCTAATGTCTCCCAAACAACAGCGAAGCACCACCTACTCACCTGTCAATCATTCACTGCACTTAAACAAGGGTTTTAAATTTTATTACGTGACACAAAACATTTGACATCAGGTACGAGCTTGACCAAAAAATTCAGCATTCTGCTCAAAATTGTATGTTTTTGGTTTCATTAATATTTGGAAGTGATGGCGTTCTGGCCCTTGTTTTTCACTTTATTAATATGCAGTACAACCATAGACTGTATAAAAACATGGACGTAGTGTCCGTGACGTCACCCGTTTAAATAACTACTTGCGAACAGACATCTACATTACAAAGACATTATAAATGTCTTTACTCTCACTTTTGATCAACTGAATGCATCCTTGCTGAATAAAAGTATTAGTTTCTTTCAAAAAATATATATATTTCACTGCCCCCAAGTTTTCAAACAGTAATTAATATTACAGCGTCTTTGGATCAACATCTCTTAGTGTCTGGGTTCTTTAAAGCACAACGACATACTGTAGGTCGTTTTCTAAAGAAGTAGGATAAAATAAAATAAAATAAAATAAAATAAAATAAAATAAATCTGTTGTGGGACTTAAAGTCAGAATGAATTCAAAATTGTGTCCCACTTACTTTGGGGACCAATTCCCTCTATTAACTAAGTATTAACTAACTATTAACTATGACTTTTGCCTCAGTAAAATCCTAATTTGCTACTTATTGATGTTAGTAAAATGTTAATGAGATAGGATTAAGGGATCTAAAATATGGTCAATGAGCCATTAATAGGTGCTTTATAAGTACTAATAAACAGTACTTACAAATATGCTAGTAATATGCATGCTAATAAGCAACTAGTTAATAGTGAGAACTGGTCCCTAAACTAAAGTGCTACCCACAATTGATGTTGATCTTAATACATGTTATTAAAATTATTGTGCACAGTTTATCAATGCACATTATTCCAAATGCAATGCTCCGCCTCTGAAATGACTTTCTTTTTTGCTTGACATCACCAATCCCTCTTAGACTTCAACCCTTCCAACAATCTCCAACTTTCCAGTGTGTTACACCCATTCATGATTCATGATTTATTTTCTCACTGACTATCCTGTTGTACTCAAAAATATATCACGTAACAGATGTACACTGACTTATATTGAAGCAAACACACTGAGATTAGAATTAGAACATCAAACTACCATGTTTACTGGAGTATGAGAAGCTGCAAAACTAATCTCAGATGGTTGTTGTCAAACACGCCTTCAGAAATCAGTCCTAAACTACTGTGAGAGAAGTTGAAAACCAATTTGGAACAAAAACCGACAAAGACCAGCACTGGGTTTTATGAGAAAGCCTCGGTTTTATGAGGCCCGGCTGTATGTGAAAAGCAAACCGATCACCTGCATGACTGAGGATCTTAACTGAGCCGAAGACAAAGGGGGGAAAGCGTATGTCTGAAACGTCGGCGCACACGCTCCGATTGCACATCAGCTATCAGAGCTGATTAGCATATCCCTGTGTGCACGAAACAAGATGAGACACATCCAAAAATTTCTTTGAAAGCGTGGAGCGGCTTGATTCTCTTTCAAGATTTTTTCGGGGTGGAATAGAAACAAGGTCTGGGCGAATATGAACTGCCATAACAATGCATCTATGATCTATTATTTCTAAGAGACAGAGAGAAGTTTCGTTTACATGACGAGCACTCAAATGGCGGAATGGTATGGAACCATTTTGTTGGTGTGGAAACTTAAACTCGTATTTTTGAAATGGTTGTGGCATGTTTTCTACATGCAAATAACCGGCTTGTATTCATTTCACGAACCGATGCGGGAAATGGCAGTGCTTTGAGAAAATATTCTGCACGTTCCAAAGGGAATATCGCAGCAGCCATCGGTAATGAGATCTTGGCTGTATGATCGCCATCATCTATCTATCATATGTCCTCAGGCACTGATATGGTTACTTCTGGGACACTTAAAATACAACCATATGTTTACTTATAGCAGCATACGAAACGTGTGCGTTTGCAAGAACAAGTCTTGAATAACAAAACACCCCTTACCACCTACAGCTACTGTAGATTTCTCTAAAATTGACAATTAAAAGCATTAGGATTGCTGAAAAGTAATAAATGGCCCTACTTTGGCTTGTTTTCCCTCTTTAGATTAATGCGATTCTCGGCACAGCGTGTCATATGTTTTTTTTGACTGGAACAAACCTTTTCGTAATTTTTTTTCACAGTGCAATGCCTTAATGATGTGAATTCTCTTCGGCAGAAGAAGTCCTTCATTTTCCGCTTGGACGGCAGTGTAAAGTAAAGCCGGATGAATCTTGCTGGACTTGTTGTTGTTTGACCTGCGGGCAAATGCAAAGATCTGCCAGCTAATTGGCACATCTGCAGCAAATTTTAATCGAAAGCATAGACTGAAACAGAAATGCCCTTTCAAACGCAAGGGGGACAAAGGGCCAACTGGATTTTGAATGTAACTTAAAAAAAAAAAACCTGTATCATAACACATAATTAGGTTGCATTACTGTGTGTAAAAAAAAGTCTAAAATGTTACAGCATAAATTTTGCTTTGGTTTACACACATAATGAACTACTTTTTTGTTTTGTTTTTTGGTATGGCATGTCTTTAACTAGGGCATTAATTGTGACTTGACTGCCACTGAAAAAAAAATAAAAAAAATAAAATGATTTAAATAAAATAATGAAAATTCATTTTTATAAATATTCATTATAATTATTATGTGTGTGTGTGTGTGTGTGTAAGATGTACTATTTATCATTTATATACAAATAATAATATTTGTGTATTATTGTTGTTATTATTGTTATTTAAATTTATATATATTTTTTTACTTGACAGAATGATGATTCATATGCATATTTAAATATGAATGTCAGTGGGCAAAGTGGGGAACACACAAAATAAATAAATAAAATGCACAGGGTTTGATATTACTGAAGATTTGACATTCAAGGAGATCTGAGAATGATCAGACCTAACATGTCCATGACATGTTTAAAATGTTGCCAATAAACGGTGAAATGATACCATACGTGAGAAAATAAAGTTCCTCTGCTTTCGCCATGCTTCCGTGTTCTCATAATCTATAAGGAGTGATAACAGAATACGCTGACACATTTAGACAATCCATCCAGCCATATTTTCATGCAGCTCGAGGCATTAAAAAGTGGCATAAAAGAAGAAAAAACTCAGACCCTGGAACAAGCGGAATACAAGATGCAGACATGGCTGAGAACGCTGGCTATCATTTGATCAGCACATCGGAACACCAAATGCGACATGTCGTCCCACGGCGTGCCTCTTTCCATTACAAATCCAAATAATGAGTGTCTGGCACAAAAAAAAAAGAAAAAAGTTTGCATACAAGCATATGCAATTCTAACTTTGCAACATCTGTTGCCCTTGAATCACTTGACTTGAAATAAAACAAGACCCCACTGAGCCAATTATTTTGGATGTCCCTGGCACAGCGGCTTCCACATTAGCGACACTTACAGAGGATGTTTCTGCCTAGTGAAGTGAGCGTCACGACGGTTACAGGTGAAGGAGTTCATTCGCATCACGGTCACTGTCCATGAATTGCACTGTCACTTAAAACTCATGCAGATGCGGGAGGCAGAATCAGTGATAATGATACCATGATTACCAGCCGCCGTGGGAGGATTCGGTCTGTTGAGAAATTACCAAATTTCATTGTGCTCAAAGTTTGGCTTGGAACTTTGCAAGTCAGAGCCCTTGAACGCTACTGATTTTAAATTAGTCAGCGCTCCGGCTGGATTCGATGTTAACTCGTGATGAGTGGGGACTGAAGTCTGAGGCTTTAATCAGGGTGTTTTAATTCTCGAGCTGCTAAGAGACAGAGTGTTTTTATTGCCTGTGAGTCAATCACAACAATAGAGGAGGGATGCCTGCTTTAGGCCACTTTAATCTTTCTAGTGTTGCAGATGAGAAACATATGAAGAATATGCTTACAAAAATGCATTAATTATAGGGTCAGATATATTTGTGTATATATATATATATATATATATATATATAAACCGGTGACTTTTTTCTAGAATGCACCAGTAAAGATTACAGCATCTTTCACCTTCCATAAAATACCTGGTTAAATAAATAAATGAATGAATGAATGATTAAACAAACAAACAAACAAATAAATAGTCACATGCTGAGTTTGATTGTATGGTACTCAGAAATACAATGATACCAAAATTCAAATACCATGGTATTTCTTTGGAACTCCAACGTACTTCCAAGAAAACCATGGTAGTACCGTTATTCTTTTTTGCAGGTGTACCTTTGTGGTGTGTTTACAATATTGCTATTTTTTTTGACCCAGTACCTTGATAATACCATGTTTTTGCACATGCAAGATGGCATTAGTATGTTTTTTTTTTTTTTGCAGAGCCATGTAAATACCATGATAATAAACTTTTTTTTTTTTTTTTTTTTTTTTTCATTTTACCATAGCATGATTTCATCGATTATTAGCTTTTCATTAAACTCACAAAACCCCTGCAGTTCCTTCATGAACCCCAGTTTGGGAAACCTTCACGAAATGTAATGTTTAATGCACTTCATGGTGTTCTAATAACAATAAATGGGAATATATTTTCTTTCTTTTGTTTCTTTAATCAATATGGTAAAATTTTTCCTATTGAAATTCATGTGATAAATGAGTTAGGTCTAAAGTAATCTAAAAGTAATAAAAAAGAGCATTTCTTAAGAGTACCATGCTTAAACCATGGTATGCATCATTTATGGCATTACTATGTTTTTTGGACCCAACACCATGATGATACCATATTTTGGGGAAATGCAGCAGTGTATTAGCACTTTTTTTTTAAAGAACCATGTAAATACCAAAGTACTGTGGCTGTACCATAGTAGCAGATGGTAAAGGCCAGTAAATCTGCCCTAAACAGACCATGTTCAACCTGTAAAACCTTTAAATATTGCTGTTTGACAGGATCTTTAAGTTTCTGATATTGGTCAATGAGAAGACTTCAGAAAACAACAAGTCGTGCTTCGTAACTTATTACTCATCCTTATGCCATTCCAAACCTGTATGACTGTTTGACAACATTGGACCCCATTGCATGGAGGAAAACTTCTCAAAATATGTTCCACAAAATCAAGCAAATTTTAATTTTTTTAATGAACTATATCTTCAAAGATGCATGTTTGTGGGAGAAGCGATTAGTCAACAGAAGAGACGGACAGCAGCGCGTGAGTGTTTTGCTTAATACTTTGTTTGGAGATCTGTTGTTTAAATTATTACTTGCTGCTAGGAAGGAATATTTCATTGTCTACCTATTTCTACTTTGTATTTTCATTGTAGTTTGTATTTTTGATTGCA
Source organism: Sinocyclocheilus rhinocerous (assembly GCF_001515625.1). NCBI lineage: Eukaryota > Metazoa > Chordata > Actinopteri > Cypriniformes > Cyprinidae > Sinocyclocheilus > Sinocyclocheilus rhinocerous. The sequence goes on from NW_015664702.1 coordinate 1,106,703, forward strand.
CTTACTGGTAATTATAATAATTGCCGTCGGCTAAAAAGGGGCCTGTGCTATTTTACATTGCTCTCTTCCTGCTCTTAAGTGCAAACTGTAGTTTTGATTTGAGCTATTGCCCTGCTATAGGCTATTGGAATTCTATTGGAAATAGGTCTCTGGAATTGTCAGTCAGCTGTCAACAAAGCAGACTTCATTTCTGCTTTTTCTTTACAATCCACACTCAGCATCTTGGGCTTGAATGAGACCTGGATTCGTCCAGAAGACTCAGCAACCCCAGCTGCTCTATCGAACAATTTCTCTTTCTCTCACACCCCCCGTCAGGTGTTTACACACACAATTGTATCGCATAACATTTTGTTAGAACCCCTACATATCTCTGACCATTTCTTCATTCCATTTAAAGTACATTTTGCTAACTATGTGCCACCAACCCCTATACCGGTTACTTTTAGACGAAAACCTACGCTCCCTTTCCCCCTCCCATCTTTCCTCGGTAGTATCCTGCTCTGTTGCCTCACCTACCCATTTCTCATCTCTGGACTTTAACCTCTTGTCTAGACGATATTTGTCCTCTCTTTTCCGAGCTGCCCCTTCTAAGCCCTGGTTATCCGATGTTCTTCGTGAGCATCGGACCAAACTCAGTGCAGCAGAGAGAAAATGGCGCAAATCACAAGATCCGTCAGACCTGAGTATGTATCAGTCTTTGCTTTCATCTTTCTCTGCTGAAGTCCATACTGCCAAATCATCATATTTCCACAGCAAGATCAACAGCGCTCCAGACACACGTAATCTCTTCAAGACATTCAATTCTCTCCTCTGTCCCCCTCCACCACTTCTATAACAGCTGATCATTTCGTCACATTCTTCACAGACAAAACTAGAACAATCAGTAGTCAATTCTCAGCCCCACACACACAGGACCTCAAACCAACCACATCTTCTCCTTCTGTCCCCTCACAGACTTTTGTTCCTTACACTATGTATTTCTGTAGTCTTTAAAACTAAAACTAAAACTCTCCTCTTCTTCAGGGGAGGGATGTCCTCATTTAAACCCACCTGCCGTTCACCCTACGGCTTTTTCCAGGTCTTTCAGGTGCAGCCAGACAGAAAGAAAACCCAGAGGCAATATCTAAGGATGCAGGCAGGATCCAATTAATGAAGAGGAGGAAATTTGGAATTCTTGAAAGAGCGAAGGGACCGTTGGGAGACGCATAAGCAGGAGTTAATAGAGGTGAGTGCCCCTAAACGTGACCCACAGGGTAAACAAATAAAACTGCACTGGCTTCATTTCAGAGAGCCTCTTTTTATTTGTCAATAACTTCAACATCAGATTAGAGAAAGTTAAGATCATACTTAGCTTACTAAACCACTTTAAATTGAGCATTTTGGCCAAATGCATGAATATGCATGAACTAGTCGAAATGTTAGAATATCTGCTGATTTCGGATGCAAAATTTAACAGCCTTTGGTGGATAAAAGGCTTTCTCTTAGTTTTACTGATTTAATATAAACCAAATTTGTTTCCATTTATATTTCATTTAAAAGAAGCTGCTAATTATGAGAAACATTATAATATAAATATCCCCATATTATGGTGGCGCACTGCTGCCACATACAGTACATTTTGTTTTTGTCCACGCAATTATGTAGTAAAACAGAGATGTTATGTCATTTAAACAGTATATTTTCTCATAACAATATGTTATGCCATTAAAACAATATATTTTCTCGTAAGAATTAGATATTTCGTTTAAAATATATATTTTCTTGTAAAATCAGATGTTATGCCATTAAAATAATATATCTTCTAGTAAATAACAAGATGGTGTGTCGTTTAATTGATATATTTTGTAATTTAAATGATACATTTTTCCGTAATGATGAGATGTTATGTCGTTTATACAATATATTTTCTCGTAATAATGAGATGTTCTGCCATTAAAACAATATACCTTCTCGTAATAATGAGATGCTATGTCATTAAAACCATATATTTTCTTGTAATAAAAGTTATGTTGTTAAAAATTATATATTTTTTTCGTAATAACGAGATGTTATCATTTATTTTATTGATATCGTTTATCGTATATCTTTAAACTGACGTCACATCTCATTATTACGACATTATTAAGTGGAAAAAATTGTTTGTATATGTAGTATGTAACATCTAAATGAATTAGTACAAATATTTGATTCTAAAAAATTCACAAAAACAAAGAGTAAAACAAAGTAAAAAAAATAAATAAAATACTATACTATACTCAAATGAATAACTCCTTCTGCTCTCAGTCAAGGCCAATCTGATATGACCTTCCGTTCTTTATCTTGATTTCCCCTTAGCAAGGATTTCTCAGTCCCTGTGTGCCGCATGTCCTTTCTGTCAAGCAGAGTTGCAGCAGGTCTAGGTTTAGCATGGCTGTCACAGCAACCTCCGAGCATCTTTTTACCGGGGTGAACCTGAATCCCTCTGAGCATTCACAAATGGAGTAGTAGCACATCTTCCACATGCTGAGTTTGTGTTCTGCTGTGCTTACGGCTGCAGATGAACAGTGATGTAGTAATCCACAGGGATGGCGTTTGAATTGGGCCCAGTTGTCTGGAAGTAAAAGGGTGTTGAGCAAAACTACTGCTGCGTCTCCCAACAATCCCCACAACCAGTGTCAGAATCACCTTCTTTATTAAGGGGCAAAATTTGCCTGTTGGCGAATATTGCTGTTTTTTTTCTTTTTAACCTTTGTGAAGCTCTATTGTTTTTCTAACCATATAAACACACACAATGCCACCACTGACTTATGTCAAATAAATTGAAATCGTTTCTCAATCCGAACAATCAAATAATTTAGTATATGGTGATATTTTTATTATATATTTATTTTATTACTCGCAGCAATTTTTTTACAAATATATTTTGTGTTTATGTGTTTGTTTATTTATTTATTTAGCATATGACATGATATGTGACTATATTATCACCCACTTTGCAGGTAAAAAGTTAAAAGTTTTCAAGCACAAAAAAAAGTTTTGCAAAAATGGAAAAATATTTTTGGAAAAATAATTAGTGGTTTTGCTTGCTAAACTTTTTTTTTTTTGGATGCACAAAGACACAAGATTAACTTCATATATGATTAGGGATTTGAACACTATCAAACTTAATAAATAAATAAATACATTTAGTTGCTTTCACCTAATTGCTCGTTTTATTTACAAGGTTTACAACATTGTAGAACAATGATGTTTGGAATAACATATTATTCCTATTACAGCTCATTAAGCTGCTATTCAAATTCAAACGTCTGCTAAATTTCTAAATTAAATCAATAAATCATCCTATATTTATTGTGCTAAACAGCAGTCTCAGCTCATCTCAACTGCTCGTCTAATAACTACTTCCAGAATGTGCAAAGTCAAGCCCAAAGTAGTCTTTGTATCTTGGTTAATTAACGTTAAGCAATACAAGGAACACTCTTTAATGAACAGTGTTTGCTGTGATAGCTGTTTGGAGACCCACAACGTTTGAGTATGTGCTTCTAATGAGAGCATATTTGGTTTGCATCATCTAAAATGTAAAAGAAAAGCATCGGAGAAGAAAATGGGTGGATGTTCCCTGCTCATTCCTGTTCTGAAAAAACAAAACAAAAACAGCAACATGTTCATTTCAAAGGGTCCATGTTCAAGTCTGGCCTGTGTCATACCATGATCCCATTCTCCCCAAACTTTTCTGCACTGTCCTAAAAGTAATATATAAGGCTAAAAAGTCGATAAACAACATTTAAAAATAACAGAAGCTTTATCAAAAAGCACCAGGTATCAAAACCTGTTTCACGCTAGCATAACATAACAGCTGTTTACATGTTCCGCTCTCAAATCTGCTTGGTGCTTGAGACATGTTTGATTTATCAATTACTGCATAATTAAAGCACTGAATGAAGATGTTACATGTCAAACTATTACAGTTCTCAATTTGACAGGGCTTCAAATAGCCTAACCCGGTTCATTTCCCACAAAATGACATGAAGAATACAGGCTCGCACCATAGAAATGGCCAAACTGGTTGACTGGTAAACACTGAACGGACTTAATTAGCATTAGACGACATTTCGAATTGCAGGCACAACAACAGCCCTAGACTAATACATTATGCAGTTTTAATCAAGCTAATGAAGTGCAGTGGTTAACGCTTGGCCGGTAACCAAAATGTTGCTGGTTTGAGTCCCACAAAACAACGCCACCATTGTGCTCTTGAGAAAGGTACCAAGTGTACTTAAAGTGCACCGGAATCACTTTGGATAAAAGCCTTTTCAAAATAACTACTTCTAGTCATTTAGCCAGCTGTTACAAGGCCCTTGACGTGAGATTATACATCCAGTATAATCTAACCCTGCGTAGACATACAATGAAGCTTGGCCAGGCTTTTAAACTCAATGGATTTCTCAACATCACTCATAGCACAAAAACACATCTTTCTATTGAATCCTTGTGGGCTGCACACAAACATGAACACAAACAGTACTGACTAATGCTATCTGATTCACAGACAAATTATTCTTTTGATCTGGTTCTTTTTAGCGAATCAAATACATCAGTCATATTCTCAAACAAATGACTCTCATGGGCCTATTCTCTTTAGCGAATCAAATACTGCACCACCAGTGTAGACCGATTTACGGACAAATGACTCTTTTGAACCGGTTCCTTTCACTGATTCAAGAGCAAACAATGAAAGCAGTCCCACTGACAAACAAAGGACTCTTATGAGCTGGTTCTTTTTAGCAAATCAAAAACCCACAGCATAACCAATGTAGTCCATTTCACAAACAAATAACTAAGTTGGATCTCTTGGTGGATCGTTCAGAAACTCTTGCGAGTGACTCAGTTTGATAAATCCTTCACTGAAGCAGTTGCACAACGAAGATCTGAGCTACAAGAAAGCAAATTTCTGTGTTTATTAATGTTATGTGAAACTTCTAATCTCTAAATTATTGAATTGCCTTTTTTTATTCAGTGTCGATTTTAAGTTCTTTCCTTTTTGCATATATAAAATACTAAGACACAAATTAACATTACAAATCCACTATTTCAACGGGATGCCAACCAAAAAGGATCATTAAAAGTAATTTAAGATAACAATTAAACGAATGCACACATACAATTATTAGGTATAGTTATAGTTAGTACTAAATTAAGCCTATTTAAAGCTTAAAATAATTAAAAAAAATAAAATTACAATTAATAATAATAATATCAATATAAAATATTTTAAATAATATTACATAATTGCAATATTAATTTTCATGTATTATATTATAATGATACAATATAATATAAACATATTACATTATTATAATTAATAACAAAAATCAATAATAATAATAATAATAACAATATGAATAATATTATAATTAAAATATAAATTTTAACTCATAATAGGCTAATTTTCGTCTGGTCAGAATGCAGCAGTAAACAATTAGCATCTTTCTCCTTTTACAACCATTCAAAAGTATCCAGCCTGGCTTGAAGGCCTAACCCCTGATTTGGATATTTTAACCGAACATGTTTTCAGGACAGGAGCCGGTGAATGGCAATGAAACCCTTGGCTAGGTGTGCGGAGGAAAAGAAGAAAAGTGAAAGAAATTATTCCTCGCTGCCATGGAAACAAAGTGAGAGCGTATGACTGTACGAGCACTTACTCGCCAGAGAGAGTGCCATTAAGAGGTATGAGAGAGCAGGTGACCTTGTGCGGGTCACTGAAGCTACCGATGTTAGCAACGTTTAAATCAAACTCGTCGTTGAGTGGCAGGCGGCTTTTCTCAGTGAGGAAAGAGAGAAAGGGCACTTTACGAAAGATGTGGTGAATGTGACACCTTTTATTCTGTGAATGAATGTAAGATAGTTCAATGAACGTACAGGAGATGGATGATCTTATAGGAGGTGCATTAATAACTATGTCTGTTCAACACAAAGAGAAATAGAGGGCATGAGTAAAAGAAAAATGTATCCCACATGTTATTGGAAAAGTAGAGTGGAGGGTTGCCAGGTTTGCATAATAAAAGACAGCACAATGACCCAGACGGTCAAGGTTTGCTCAGTTAGAGAGGCATAACTAGAAAAAAATACAGTGCAGGATTTGGGTTTGTGCATCAGGAATCGATTGGATCGTGAAGAGTGTCTCGATACGAAGGTTTTTATGGGAGAGGGGATGAAATCTTGGTGATGTGGAGCCAAAATTAGGTTTGATTAGGTTTTTTTTTATTTTTTCAGTGTGCACTGTTTAACCCCCTCTATGTGGCATCAGTGTGGTATAGTAATATGTATGTATATATATATATATATATATATATATACATATATTAACCTAGAAATGATTTCAAACCGTGGCAACAATGTAGAACACATCTAAATATGACATCTGGTCACATTTAAATAAATATATTTTTTATATATAACTAAATGTACAGTAAAGTCAACCCACAATCAGTTTGACTTGAAAACATTACGTACTTTAAAAAGAGACAAGAAACAATGTGATATTTTATTAAAAGTTTTTTTTTTTCATTTCAGTGATGCATACATTCTGCCAAACTGAGTTATGATCATAATGTAAGATTTTTGTTGTTGTTGATTTAATTGACACAAACGACTTTTTATATTTCCACTAGAAACTTTGTGCCAGATGGAAATGTTCATGCTGTTGAAAAACTGTCTTTTCTAACACTGTTTGATATAACAATGTGATATTTTATTAAAAGTTTTTTTTTTCATTTCAGTGATGCATACATTCTGCCAAACTGAGTTATGATCATAATGTAAGATTTTTGTTGTTGTTGATTTAATTGACACAAACGACTTTTTATATTTCCACTAGAAACTTTGTGCCAGATGGAAATGTTCATGCTGTTGAAAAACTGTCTTTTCTAACACTGTTTGATATGACTCACAATTTTTGCCAGGCAGATGATAAAACAGGCAAAGGTTCCTGCTGAAATGCATCAAAAAAGGATCCCGGCCCAGGTCATATTTTGTGTAAATGTGTCCATGTCCATGGCTGTGTTTACAATACGTGTGTTTTCTTGTGTGTGTGTTCTGACTGCAGTATACTCTTTAGGGCCCTTTGAAAAAGTAGATTTGCCTAGAAGTGCAAACAGCCACACAAGCACAATAGAGGCACCGGACAAAAAAGCTTAACCTTCACTTTCTTCTTTTCATTCACTCTGCCTGCCTTGTAAAAAGAGATGAATGGGGTGATGTAACCGGCCACACAAACCAACGGACACAGAGAACAGCAGGCATGCAGAATAATTACCGTAAGACATGCTGCAGATGCATGGCAAGTAAAAAAGTGCTGATATTTTGGGAAATGATGGGCTCTTCTCACTGATCTGTATCAGTCAGCACAAGCGAGATCAGGCTTTACTGCAAGACAGCAATATATCTATCCTTATATGCTGCTCTCAAGTTCTCCTAGTAAGTTTGGAAGTCATTATTGCAAGAAAATAAAGAGCCAATGATGTGTAGTTGATGATTTATCTACATGCATTTTATCTTGCCAAATTCAAATCCTCCTGGGAAATTAAGTTGTTGTAAGTCGTAATTTGGTGTTTGTTCAACCATGGCTATTTTCGCCCTGAAGAGTTTTAGAAAATAAACTCAGTTAAAAGACATTTTTCATACTATTTTGTTTACTAACAGTGTCAAACAGTGTATGTGTCACAAAAGTCAAAAACGTATTTCATGACATTTTAAAATGATTTTTTTTTTTAGATTGAAAGTCTGGCAGAAAATAAAAGACTTAATAATGAATATTGAAGGCATGTTGAGTATTCAATACGGTTTTAATGTGACCTTCATATAACCAAAAGAAAAAAAAAACAGTTTTAATAAAATGAGTCCTTTGAGACATACAAGTGCAAGAGCTGAACAGAAACCCAATTTGATGTCAGAGAATGCTGGGTAGTTTTATCATGCACGTCTGGCCCTGTCCCAAACGCCGACCTAAACCCTTGTGGCCCTTCCTCGACCCACACAGAAAATCCCACTGGAATTTACAACACTGTGTTGGTGTTCATGCACATTCATCTTGTAAATATGAACACACCGACATGACTTGAAGGCAATGAAAGTTGAGGTTGATTCAGAGTGATTCTCAGCAGGCAGGAGAACAGTGCAAGACTGATATAATTAGCTGTGTGAAGAACTTTTGCTTCTGAAGGGAGCTCTTTTTTTTTTCTTCTTCAGAGAGCACCCTAGAAATCAGGTCAATCATGAACAACATTCTTCTGTGCTGGATTAGTGTTAGAGTAATTTGAAATCTGAACTCAAAGGTACTTTATCACTATAGAAAGCCTCAACATCCCTGTTAGGGGATCCTGGAAAAGCATATTGTGTGTGTTTCGGACGCTATTAATGACTGACACGTTCTCCTTGCAAGTCATTCAACCACAAAGGACATTGTTTAGGAAACTAGACATTTACATTTATGCATTTGGGAGACGCTTTTATCCAAAGCAACTCGCACTGCATTCAAAGTACACATTTTATCAGTTCATGCATTCCCTGGGAATCAAACCCATGAGCTACAGTATTTGAGCTACATGATATGAACATGTTAATGGTTTAACTACACTCTAAAAAATGCTGGGTTGTTTCAACCCAACTTTTAACTTACTCAACACATTTTATTCAGACTATTTCTTTACTATGTATTTGACCTTAAAATGACTTGCATTGCAATTAAAAGTACACATTTTATCAGTTCATGCATTCCCTGACAATCAAACCCATGACCTACTGTTTAAGCAACAGGAATTATATAAACAGGTTGACAGTTTAACTAACATGAACTTACTCAACACATTTTATTCAGACTATTTCTTTATGTATTTGACCTTAAAATGACTTGCATTGCAATTAAAAGTACACATTTTATCAGTTCATGCATTCCCTGACAATCAAACCCATGACCTACTGTTTAAGCAACAGGAATTATATAAACAGGTTGACAGTTTAACTAACATGAACTTACTCAACACATTTTATTCAAACTATTTCTTCACCATGTATTTGACCTTAAAGTGATTTGCACTGCAATTAAAAGTACACATTTTATCAGTTCATGCATTTCATGGGAATCAAATCTATGACCTGCTGTTTAAACAACATAAATTATATGAATATATTGATAGTTTAACACAACATATTTACACAAAAAATTATATTCAAGACCAATTCTATTCAAGACCATTTTTTCAGTGTCTAATATAGCGCCCCTTATAGCAGTGATAAAAATGCAGTGTCGCAGCATCATGAAAGCTCGGATAGTCTTTGAAAGTAACTTTTTGACTGAACTTCAGTGAAAAACAGTGAGTTAAGATTTTCAAGCTAAGAAACACTAGGACTCATGGCCAGACTGCATTTGGTGTCATATAATTAAAAGGTCAGAGAGCTTCAACCAAGAGAAAAACGGACGACGTGGGTGAGGCTATCAGAATTGACCAGGTAACTCAGAGCATATGAAAAGGCTCAGCGAAACAGCAGCAGGTGCGAACGATTATCCGACTGCTCGAGAAATGTCCTTTAAAAGGCGAGAGACGTGCAAACCTGCCGACAAAACAACCAAAACAGGTGGTGGGAGTGATTAGCTCTAAGCATTGCGGTTTATAGCGTTGGCCAAAACCGCATCAAGCATTTGGCTGCGGAAAGCACACGTTCAATGGCAAAAGTGCAATGGGGAAAAAAAAAAAACGTAATGCCAAGTTTTTTTTTTTCTTCCCATAAACGAAGAAACCACAAGAAATGTGCAATCATCAGTTGCTAACAATGTCTGATTAATTGACCATTGTCCTTTAACAGAAGACCAGTATCTGAACATGTTCATCGTCATCGTTTCATCATTTCAAATCAATACTTTTATTTAGCAAGGATGCATTACATTTGAGTAAAATTCCACTGAGTCTGAGCTCTGAAAGAACAACTTTTCTCCAGTAAAATTAAGTTGCAGGTAAACAAACAAGGTATATGCTTCAACTTCAATGCATTAACTGTCCTGATATTTCTAAAGGATATAATTCACTTTCAACTGATTTAGAGGATATTTGAAACTCATCAAAAGACCGTCACTATGATAATCTAGTAGTGACTGAGGACTCAACAGAATGGAGCATCTCAGGCCTCTTTAAAGGCTCTGCAGTGTTACCATTTACAAAATCCAGCTTAAAGAAAATTCAAAGCCAGCAGTGCATCCAGCGTTCAGAGTCCCTGCACTGCTCTGAGCTCTACCACCAGAGTCTGAAATCATCAAGACAGCTGAGAAGCCTTCAGAGCAGCATTTACATGAATCAGTCAAAATGTCAGTCAAGCATGATCCAGAGTATTTAACAAAGCCCACAATTCACAAGGCGAGTGATGATGATCTGATGATCTTCAGAAGTTTATTTTTAATAAATGCTCTTTGTAGACTAGTGAGAAAGTTTTAAGCACTACAAGTTACCTCAAAAGGTCAAGGAAAACTTAAATGATTTCAAATTAATTTTTGCAATTGCAGCTTTGCATCTCAGTTGTGATTTTATTAAAGTAAAATGTGATTTTATATCACACAGTTTTGACTTTTTCAGTCATCTGCATTATTTATTGAGTTTATATTAACTTTTTTTTTTTCTTACAATGTGACTTTTTATCTATAGAAGTTCAGAATGTGTTGTTCTTCCGGGTTTAGTTTTGATAAAGACTCTATGCAGACTGGTGAGAAAGTTTTAAACACTCAAATTTATAGTCTTTACCTCAAAAGTTCAAGAAAAGTTTAATAACTTCAGTTAAGTCTGTTTCCACTTTAGAGTGAAAAATAAAACAAAAATATAGTAAGTGTGATATTGATTCTTGTAACTACAACTTTGCACCTCACATCTGTGATTTTATTAAATTAAATTGACAAAAAGATCACACAGTTTGACTTTATTTCTTAAACTTTATACGTCATTTTTATTATATCTTGTGATTTTCTATCTCACGACTGCAACTTTTTGTTTCACAATGTTACTAGATTATAAACGTCTATGTTTTTTAAAGCAATTTCCAGTTCCTCTTCAGGAACTCGAGCTGCGTCGGAAACGCTAGGAGAACGCCCTTCAGCGTGACGGGCTCTGAACCTCATGTGTAATCAGACCAATAGATGGGCGAGATGTCACGGGCGGGTGACGTAATGACCAGGAGCTATAAAAGCACGTGCGGTGAGACCAGCGTCAGCTTCTAGGAATGAAGCAAGCGCTGGCAGGGACGCCGGAAGTATGGCACCGAGACGCAGCGTCTCGTTCCCTCGAGGAACTAGGGTTACATACGTAACCTGAGACGTTCCTCTTCAGGAACTCGAGCTGCGTCGGAAACGCTAGGAGAACGCCCTTCAGCGTGACGGGCTCTGAACCTCATGTGTAATCAGACCAATAGATGGGCGAGATGTCACGGGCGGGTGACGTAATGACCAGGAGCTATAAAAGCACGTGCGGTGAGACCAGCGTCAGCTTCTAGGAATGAAGCAAGCGCTGGCAGGGACGCCGGAAGTATGGCACCGAGACGCAGCGTCTCGTTCCCTCGAGGAACTAGGGTTACATACGTAACCTGAGACGTTCCTCTTCAGGAACTCGAGCTGCGTCGGAAACGCTAGGAGAACGCCCTTCAGCGTGACGGGCTCTGAACCTCATGTGTAATCAGACCAATAGATGGGCGAGATGTCACGGGCGGGTGACGTAATGACCAGGAGCTATAAAAGCACGTGCGGTGAGACCAGCGTCAGCTTCTAGGAATGAAGCAAGCGCTGGCAGGGACGCCGGAAGTATGGCACCGAGACGCAGCGTCTCGTTCCCTCGAGGAACTAGGGTTACATACGTAACCTGAGACGTTCCTCTTCAGGAACTCGAGCTGCGTCGGAAACGCTAGGAGAACGCCCTTCAGCGTGACGGGCTCTGAACCTCATGTGTAATCAGACCAATAGATGGGCGAGATGTCACGGGCGGGTGACGTAATGACCAGGAGCTATAAAAGCACGTGCGGTGAGACCAGCGTCAGCTTCTAGGAATGAAGCAAGCGCTGGCAGGGACGCCGGAAGTATGGCACCGAGACGCAGCGTCTCGTTCCCTCGAGGAACTAGGGTTACATACGTAACCTGAGACGTTCCTCTTCAGGAACTCGAGCTGCGTCGGAAACGCTAGGAGAACGCCCTTCAGCGTGACGGGCTCTGAACCTCATGTGTAATCAGACCAATAGATGGGCGAGATGTCACGGGCGGGTGACGTAATGACCAGGAGCTATAAAAGCACGTGCGGTGAGACCAGCGTCAGCTTCTAGGAATGAAGCAAGCGCTGGCAGGGACGCCGGAAGTATGGCACCGAGACGCAGCGTCTCGTTCCCTCGAGGAACTAGGGTTACATACGTAACCTGAGACGTTCCTCTTCAGGAACTCGAGCTGCGTCGGAAACGCTAGGAGAACGCCCTTCAGCGTGACGGGCTCTGAACCTCATGTGTAATCAGACCAATAGATGGGCGAGATGTCACGGGCGGGTGACGTAATGACCAGGAGCTATAAAAGCACGTGCGGTGAGACCAGCGTCAGCTTCTAGGAATGAAGCAAGCGCTGGCAGGGACGCCGGAAGTATGGCACCGAGACGCAGCGTCTCGTTCCCTCGAGGAACTAGGGTTACATACGTAACCTGAGACGTTCCTCTTCAGGAACTCGAGCTGCGTCGGAAACGCTAGGAGAACGCCCTTCAGCGTGACGGGCTCTGAACCTCATGTGTAATCAGACCAATAGATGGGCGAGATGTCACGGGCGGGTGACGTAATGACCAGGAGCTATAAAAGCACGTGCGGTGAGACCAGCGTCAGCTTCTAGGAATGAAGCAAGCGCTGGCAGGGACGCCGGAAGTATGGCACCGAGACGCAGCGTCTCGTTCCCTCGAGGAACTAGGGTTACATACGTAACCTGAGACGTTCCTCTTCAGGAACTCGAGCTGCGTCGGAAACGCTAGGAGAACGCCCTTCAGCGTGACGGGCTCTGAACCTCATGTGTAATCAGACCAATAGATGGGCGAGATGTCACGGGCGGGTGACGTAATGACCAGGAGCTATAAAAGCACGTGCGGTGAGACCAGCGTCAGCTTCTAGGAATGAAGCAAGCGCTGGCAGGGACGCCGGAAGTATGGCACCGAGACGCAGCGTCTCGTTCCCTCGAGGAACTAGGGTTACATACGTAACCTGAGACGTTCCTCTTCAGGAACTCGAGCTGCGTCGGAAACGCTAGGAGAACGCCCTTCAGCGTGACGGGCTCTGAACCTCATGTGTAATCAGACCAATAGATGGGCGAGATGTCACGGGCGGGTGACGTAATGACCAGGAGCTATAAAAGCACGTGCGGTGAGACCAGCGTCAGCTTCTAGGAATGAAGCAAGCGCTGGCAGGGACGCCGGAAGTATGGCACCGAGACGCAGCGTCTCGTTCCCTCGAGGAACTAGGGTTACATACGTAACCTGAGACGTTCCTCTTCAGGAACTCGAGCTGCGTCGGAAACGCTAGGAGAACGCCCTTCAGCGTGACGGGCTCTGAACCTCATGTGTAATCAGACCAATAGATGGGCGAGATGTCACGGGCGGGTGACGTAATGACCAGGAGCTATAAAAGCACGTGCGGTGAGACCAGCGTCAGCTTCTAGGAATGAAGCAAGCGCTGGCAGGGACGCCGGAAGTATGGCACCGAGACGCAGCGTCTCGTTCCCTCGAGGAACTAGGGTTACATACGTAACCTGAGACGTTCCTCTTCAGGAACTCGAGCTGCGTCGGAAACGCTAGGAGAACGCCCTTCAGCGTGACGGGCTCTGAACCTCATGTGTAATCAGACCAATAGATGGGCGAGATGTCACGGGCGGGTGACGTAATGACCAGGAGCTATAAAAGCACGTGCGGTGAGACCAGCGTCAGCTTCTAGGAATGAAGCAAGCGCTGGCAGGGACGCCGGAAGTATGGCACCGAGACGCAGCGTCTCGTTCCCTCGAGGAACTAGGGTTACATACGTAACCTGAGACGTTCCTCTTCAGGAACTCGAGCTGCGTCGGAAACGCTAGGAGAACGCCCTTCAGCGTGACGGGCTCTGAACCTCATGTGTAATCAGACCAATAGATGGGCGAGATGTCACGGGCGGGTGACGTAATGACCAGGAGCTATAAAAGCACGTGCGGTGAGACCAGCGTCAGCTTCTAGGAATGAAGCAAGCGCTGGCAGGGACGCCGGAAGTATGGCACCGAGACGCAGCGTCTCGTTCCCTCGAGGAACTAGGGTTACATACGTAACCTGAGACGTTCCTCTTCAGGAACTCGAGCTGCGTCGGAAACGCTAGGAGAACGCCCTTCAGCGTGACGGGCTCTGAACCTCATGTGTAATCAGACCAATAGATGGGCGAGATGTCACGGGCGGGTGACGTAATGACCAGGAGCTATAAAAGCACGTGCGGTGAGACCAGCGTCAGCTTCTAGGAATGAAGCAAGCGCTGGCAGGGACGCCGGAAGTATGGCACCGAGACGCAGCGTCTCGTTCCCTCGAGGAACTAGGGTTACATACGTAACCTGAGACGTTCCTCTTCAGGAACTCGAGCTGCGTCGGAAACGCTAGGAGAACGCCCTTCAGCGTGACGGGCTCTGAACCTCATGTGTAATCAGACCAATAGATGGGCGAGATGTCACGGGCGGGTGACGTAATGACCAGGAGCTATAAAAGCACGTGCGGTGAGACCAGCGTCAGCTTCTAGGAATGAAGCAAGCGCTGGCAGGGACGCCGGAAGTATGGCACCGAGACGCAGCGTCTCGTTCCCTCGAGGAACTAGGGTTACATACGTAACCTGAGACGTTCCTCTTCAGGAACTCGAGCTGCGTCGGAAACGCTAGGAGAACGCCCTTCAGCGTGACGGGCTCTGAACCTCATGTGTAATCAGACCAATAGATGGGCGAGATGTCACGGGCGGGTGACGTAATGACCAGGAGCTATAAAAGCACGTGCGGTGAGACCAGCGTCAGCTTCTAGGAATGAAGCAAGCGCTGGCAGGGACGCCGGAAGTATGGCACCGAGACGCAGCGTCTCGTTCCCTCGAGGAACTAGGGTTACATACGTAACCTGAGACGTTTTATTTTAATGATGAACATCTGCAGATGTTCAGAGCGAGTCATTCTTGCAGTTTAGGTTGAATAAAGGCTCTTTGTGGACTAGTGATAATGTTTTAAGGACTGAATTTTACAGACTACAGATCTGAAAAGATGAATAATATTTCTATTACTCATGACACAAACGCTTCAAGTTATTTGACACATTGCCTTTGTTCATTTACTTCTCTGTATTTTATGAACTAAATATTGTTAGTTGAGCAGCATAGCGACCTTGTGGTTTGAACAAGATAGCATCACTGTGTCTGTCCTTTTCTAAAACATAGACTGTGTTCTGTTGACGTGAATGTAGGTTTCAGAAATCCTTGGTAGCGTAATGGGACACATTGTTCAGAGGCATCTTTGACTAGTCCAGTGTTATGTTCAATCTCAGATTTTGTGAGTTTATTTACTTGAGTGCTGGAGAATAGTCCATCTTTAGTTTTGTCAGTGTTTTTATTTTCACCAATATGCCTCCTTTTTCCCTGTCACATTTTCCAGCATATTTGAGAGAACATTGCCAGAACGTTCTGAGAACATTTCCTGTTGACTAGGAATTTCTGAACTAAATGCAACTACATCTAACATATTACGTGCACAATCTATTATGTTGGTGCTTTATGCATTGATAACAGCAATGCTAAAACTCAAAGCTCCTTTGAAATGTTTTGCATGCATTAAATGAAAAGTTAACTCATTTCAAAACATGTTTTACCAACCCAAGCAATCAAACCAAGTACAATAAAGTCTAGATTTGTCCTACATCTGTCCAAAAAATAAATAAATTTTTTTTTTATGTCGTCCCACAAAATAAATCTCTGTACATTTGTTAGACTGATTTGGATTCCTGGTACGTAGTGTTTTGTTCCGATACTATAAGAAATTGCTTCCGTCCTGCTCAGTGGATCAAGCTATTAAAGCAGCAAGACACTCCAAAAGAACGAGAGTACGAGAGAGGACTGTATTATTATGATGAAGTAAACACAAACACGGCTCAGTATGAAAGTATTTGTTGGACCTGTTGACTGTCCATTCAGAGTGTCAGCCCGTAAAAAAGAGTTTTCAACACAAAGGAGAAACAATACCCAAAAACACAATGCGTCTTTGTAGGCTGGGACTCACCAACAAAACACTGCAGAATTCCCCAAGGCTCTCAGTTGAAGTTCAATAAAAGTCAGCTTTGTTATAAATTGCTTCAGTTCGCCAGAAGCTTGAAGTTGGAGAGAGAAATAAATAAATAAGCCAAACCTCTCTCTCAAAAGCCACTTGCAGTTATCGAGCACAAACACAAATACATTTTTCATTATACTTAGGCAGCCACTTCAAATTAGTGTCCTCCCTTCACCTGAGACATTGAGCTTATTGGCATGGCTAATAAACGTATTATCATCACGGATATCATCATCAATACCGAAGCCACATTGAGACCCGAACGCTCTAAAGAGCCTTAGAGGATGCGACTAAGAAGAACATTTATAATTCCTGTTAATAGAAAAGCACATATGATAACAGGTCTGCTTTGATGGTCCACTTTTTCCGTCTCTTCTCTGCAAGAAACATCTAATTCCCATCCAGCGTGGTGGTGGGTGTCCCCCAGAGCGCCGATGTGAAATATCACCACCAGTGCACCATTTCCCAAGCTCATTTTGTTTATTACGGGAAGTGTCTGCAGTCAGGCGAGGGAATGAATGAAAGGGGTAGAGAAAAGAAAAACAGAAACAACAAAGTACCTCGATAAATCTCTCCGAAGCCATTTTTACTGTTCCAGCCGCCTTCTAGAAGTCATATTAATTGCAATGCGGGATGTAAACTGACAAAACAAGAAGACACCGAAATCCAGCTCGAGTGAAGGCTTGAATGCTTTCTCTTCATCTCACTCGCTCCGTTTGACACAAAACCCTTTGTCTTTTTCGTCCACGGTTGCCAGAGTTAATCTGTTGAAGGGATAATAGTAATTTGTAGTCTTTGTATGATGAAATGTAACTGTTATTGAAGCTCAACAAGTATGAAATATCACCTACGAGAAGTGCTGTCACGATAACTTACAGTAATTGTGTCTCACAGCACGATGTGTGTCGCAATGATCCTGAAATATAGGATCAGCCTGAATCCTGAAATCCTGAAATATATACAAATTTCATTTTAAATTGCATTTAGATATCAACTTTGTCACAGATGTTTCACCAATCAATTAATCATTACAACAAAGTTATACAGACACAGTATGGCTGACATTCAGAAAGAATATGGAACCAACTTCTGCAACAAGGTATATATATATATATATATATATATATA
>NW_015664702.1:1124266-1163316 GCF_001515625.1 Sinocyclocheilus rhinocerous
TATATATATATATATATATATAAATTTCTTGAAAGAGCAACCCCTGAGCAATAAAACTTTTATTTGGGTTAAAAATAAAACTCATAGGGATGTGAATAAACTGAATTAAACATGATAAATGTGGATAGTTCATACAGCACTTCAGATGAATAGTCCATATCTCTATTTGAGGCTTTTGACTGCATATGGAAATCTGATCAAATTCAGGCACAGTTTGTAATGCTGAGATCTCTGAGACTGTAAAAGAGATACATGGGATTTCTACAGTCTTTTGCCTTAAAAGAACCATCAGAAATGTAGGAAAAGCCTCAGAATCAATTTAAGATATATTAAAAAGTTACTACCAGAGTATTAAAAAAATCACTTTTTTTTGTGTTCCCATATGTTCACAACAATTTAAAGCATAATAAGCATGGCAAAATCATTCCTCACCAATGAAAAATAGTTTCTAGTACTCATCACATCCAATGCACCCTTTGTAGTGTGCTTGACAGAGGACTCCAGTGCGGTCTGCATAATGCACCATTAGGGTTAAGTGCTCATGCATAAACCCTCTTTTCCTTTCAAAGGCAATCGAACCTTGGTTGCTCCCGAGCCCTTAATGAGCACGGTCTGGAAGCTCCATTCAAAAAAATAAAATGTCAGATGAAAACCCACGGCTTAAACTACATAAGAGAAAGTCAAGGGGCGCATTAAATGCTTTGAGGGCCTCCGTGGAGCCCCGTCCACAAATCCTATTAAATGCAGCTATCTGCCGATGATACCCCATAATGAATGTATTTAGTTTGAGTGGCGGCCTTACCGTCCTCAAGAAAGGGGTCATTAATGTTACGCACATGGCCCAAATCCACTCTGTAAGCAGAAAACGCAAAAATCTCAAAGCTTATCCGTGACTATTATGATTTCTTTAGCTGTTGTGGGTGAACAGCTTTGTAATGTTAGCATGAAGACATGCTTTGGATGCTGTTAAATTTGACGAAATGCTCAATTTGTCATTTCAATACAGATTTCTGGGCAAGAACACTCGTTTGATGTTTATTTCAGAGTGTCTCGTAATCAACGTTTACTCAATTGATGTCCAGAATAGCAGCACCATGCCCATTCAAACCTCAGATTTTTAAAGCCACTTGAAAAACTACTTGAAAAATAGATTTTAAATGCAACCTAAATGCAGAAATGATCCCAGGTGCCATTGCATGGCAAACCAAAATTGTACCACTATCACATTTCACACATGAGCATGCATGCATAAATAAATAAATAAATATTATTATTATTATTATTATTATTATTGTAGGGGCTGTACATTTACATTCTGTAGTGATTAAAAGCCACGTGATGGAGAATCTATATTTCAGGCACTGAAATACCTCTTAACATGATGCCTCCTTAAAAAAAAAAAAAACTAAAAAAAACTAAAGCAAAACAAAACAAATCAGGGAAAGAAACTGTGTGTAGGTGTTTAATTTGCTAAAGGAAGCGAGCAATAGGTACACTTATACAATATAAAAGTAATGGAATGAGGACAAATGCAATTTGCTATTTTGCTACAGGCTCTGTTAGACTTAATCAGCAACTTGTTCATCTGGAAATGTATAATGAACAAAAACACAGACAAATGTCCATAATGCTAATAATAATTTTGGTCCAAGTATATTACTGCTATGTTGGTTAAAACACAGAAAAAAAAAAATGTAATTATCTTAAGTGCATTTGGATTGAGGAAATGTTCCCCACTGGCGACCAGATGAAAACAGAATCAATGAAGAATACAAATATTTTGGAAATAATGTTGGAAATGACTGACCAAAATTTGGTTTGGTGTTTAACTATAAAACCATAAAGCAGTTCAATTAAGCTGTGTCTACAGAACTACTACTACTATTACTAATAACAATAATAACAGACAAATTTATATCATTGCTTGATGCAAGAAATTTAAAAATACTTTTTTTTTAGCATTGCAAAGCTATTTATAGCAGCTTCATCTAACCAGTAGGTGGCGCTAAGATCATTGTGGCAATGACACACAACAAGTGTCGCTTCAATAGCTCAAAATATTGTCAAGATACAGCCATGGGAGTCACTAGACTCTATTTATTGGGACATAAGACCCAGCGAAATGCCTCTGTGTCCCAGTAAAATATTACTGATAAATCCATGTCTGACGGTGGAGATTACCATATACTGACCTGAAAATCATTTTCCCTTTAGTGATGCCAGATTCGTGAATCAATCACTCTTTTGATCTAATCGGTCAACTGGGTTTGCAAAAAGGTCTGAAATAGTTTGCAATTCAGTTTGATTTACTTGGACAGACTCATACTGTTTTTTTCACACTGTAATGGCATACTTTCTAAAACAGAAAACAGAGAGGACTGGATGAGCCAGCTATTTACCTCTCATCTATTGTAGGAAGCAAAACTCACAGCTCTTCATTGCACTTACAGTTGTTGAACGACTCTTTAGGCTATTGCAGGTAAAGATGATTCACATATCTTTAATACTAAAAAAAAAAAAAAAAAAGATTATGAAAAAAAAAAAAAAGATTATGAAAATAAGTGGACACTTTTTTTCTGAGACACAATACTGATGAAAGACTGCTCCTGGCAACAGCCTGACTTACAGTTTTACATTGACACAGTCAAGTTTGTTAGAGTGTAATTTGGTGACGCTTGTGAAAATCAAAACTTTATCCATAAAATCTGCAAAGACTGGTCTTAAGATCATTTACACCAAATTTGGTGAAAATAGGACAAGATTTGTAGGAGCATCAACACATTTTAGCTGAAGGCGGAAACTGAAAACACCTGGGTCAATCAACTTGAGGCCACAGATCAGAAGAAATATCAATCATTTTTCAAGACTAAAAGGTTAAAAAGTAAAGCTTCAAGATGGCACTGAAGGATTTCTTCATTCTATTGAGACTGAATTCAATCGGTGTGCCAAATTTTGGGTTCCTGCTTTAAAATCCAATAGCAGAAGAGTGTGAAAACCTGCAGAATAAAGGCTGAAATTAATTAAAGCAGTGACAGATTGCTTTGTGAATGGCCACTGGGGTTTCCATCAAAAACTCAGGCACCATCAGGGTTGGATTAAATTAACCACCCTTCTGACCTTTACCAACCCGCTCTGCTGCCCTGGGGTGCGTTTCCCAAAAGCAACTATGGTCGCAAATTTCGTCGTTACCAATAGACTTCAATGAAACTAACTACCATAGTTAGCTCACAATGCTTTTGGGAAACGCACCCCTGATCCACAACCTGCTTCACACGCTTCAGTCTCAGTCTTACTAATTCTGATGCTTTGAAAACGATCCCAAATCCACATGAAAAAAGCACGGATTCTTCCAGCAACTGCTTAACGAGTTGGACAGCTGTGGAGAGAATCTCCTGCCTGCCTGTCTGTACGCTTTGGCTTCTACCATCATGTCAGCCATGCTGCTGTTATATACATCAGCTCTGTTACAACAGCCTAGTGAGCTGCATCACCGTCTGCTGCCTGCATCCTGACTGAAATTGAAGCTCATAAGTGGCACTGTAAGACAAAACATCCATAGAAAAACAGGAAATGTACTGGTAAATTTACAAACATTTCCTTTAACCCTAAACTACACTGCAATGTACAATTATAATGTTATATAATGAATATGGGCTTAAAGTGCACACTCTAAGCTTTAATTTGAGGGTATTCTCATCACAATCGTAGGAAAGGTTAAGGATTTATAGCTATTTAATATTTCTACATCAATTAAGCAGGTAAAAGGTCTGGAGTTGTTTATAAGTGTGCCATTTGCATTTGGAAGCTGTTGCTGTGAACCCACATCACGCAGTCAAAGGAACTCTCTATACAGGTGAAACAGACAATTGTTAGGCTTCAGAAACAAAACAAATCCATCAGAGAGACAGCAGGAACATTTGGAGTGGCCAAATCAACAGTTTGGTACATTCTGAGAAAAAATAATGCACTGGTGAGCTCAGCAACATAAAAAGGCCTGGACGTCCACGGAGAACAACAGTGGTGGATGATCAGAGGATCCTATCTAGGCTAAAGAAAAACCCTTTCACAACTCATCCAACCAAGAGAAGAACACTGTCAAAGTCAAGAGAAGTCAAGAGACTTCACGAGAGCAAATACAGAGGGTTCACCACAAGGTGCAAACAAGGCCAGATTAGACTTTGCCAAAAAAACATCTAAAAAAGCCAGAGCACTTCTGGAAAACCATTCTTTGGGCGGACAAAATTAAGATCAACCTGTACCATAATGATGGGAAGAAAAAAGGTATGGAGAAGGCTTGGAAGAGCTCATGATCCAACAAAATATTAAAAATGATCATTTTAGTTATGATTATATTTATTTGTCTAATTACTTTTGAGCCCCTGAAAATGGGGGGAATGTGTATAAAATGGTTGTAATTCCTAAGCATTTTATGTTATATTTTTGTTCGACCCCTTGAATTAAAGCTTAAATTCTGCACTTTAATTTCATCTTGATTGTATCATTTTTAATTCTTGCTACTGCCAATACATATGCTGATACGGTGCTGTGGATATTTAAAACATACTGCTGCTGCACAAATAGCATATAAAATAACCCGTAGCAGATCTATACAGGTGGAGCTGGGGAAGGTGGAGAGTTTCGGAGAAACTCTGAAAGCGCGCTGCAGGAATCTCAAATAAATGCTAGCCAACCATATAAATGCAAGGCAGTAAGCTCATTGGCTGCATATGCAGCACGAACCAATCAGCTTGTGCCAAGTCATTTAACTCTCTGAATATCATCAGTTATTTTAACAACCCGTCAGCCTGCGATATCTAGAGTTTTATGACTGAACTATGTATATACAGTATATATATATATATATACCTAACTGTATATATGTATTTTTTTATCTGGACTTTGGTTTTCAATCAATCAATCAATCAACTTGAATACACAAAATATATATAAAGTAATAAAACATCTCAACAAAAATATATTTATTGGCAAATATAATGGCTTTCGTTTAAGTTTTTTTTTTTTTTAAGAAATGGAAAATCAGTTTTACGTAAATATGTAACAAATATGTCAAGGGTGTGATATTTTTAAATTTGATTGGGGAAAAAGAGGACTTGAAAGTCTATTTCAGTAGTCTATTACCTGTAACTAATCAGTTCCTCATAATCCACACTACTTACACACAGTCAACTCCATTGAGCAAGCTGGCAAACTATATTTTGCTTAAAAGTTATAACACATCGACCATCTGTCTAATTCATTTTATCTAGTATCACAACCCCTACCAGAGCTGATTTACAGCTACAAATAACCAGGCTTTCAGATCTCAGAGGAAGTGAACTGTGAGACTGGAGCTGCCCAGCCGTGACCATAATTCAGTAATGCAAACAAAGCAAGCCTCAAAATATGACAGCTGGGAATTACTGACATTTCCTGGGAAATGCCTCCTAAACCTCATTACCCATTATCAACATTTACAGTGTTTTTTTTTCTTTTTCTTTCATGTAAGCACATTATTCCCACAATATAGACTAAAGGATGCAAGTGGAATGGAAGATATTGTGTGAGGTTTTTCATTGGCGAAAAGCCATATGTGCAACATTCAGATAGGTCTGAATTGCAATAATTCGAGGCTCAGATTAGGTATTGCTGGAAGCATGATTGGCCTTATTTCCAGATGGGTCTTTTCGGTTGTTTTAAGCAGCTCTCATTGCAGCTGGAGGATTCACATGAATCACAGATGTCAGCAAAAGTGCTTAACTTTACGTCTTTATGAACAAATCTCACAAAACACGTCACATGTTAAAAGGAATGAAAATAAAATAACTCAGAAGAATATATATATATATATATATATACTTTTGAGTTATTTTCTTTTCATTTCTTTTAACATGTGACATTAACATGTTTTTTTTTTTTAGATTCATCTTGACACAAAATGAGGTTAAAACATCTTAAATCATGCCAACTAGGTGAAGCTGATTTGGAAATAAACTAAATTCTTTAATATTTATCATTACAGCCAGCATATGAAAGTTAATTATTAGAAATATTGATATAAATAAATATAAAAACAAACAAACAGAAATGTGGTTGTTAAAAAAAAACATTTATGCATAATGTAAAAAAAGTAAACAAACAAACTAACTAACTAACTAACTAACTAACTAACTAAATAAATAAATACATTCTAATTATTTTCTTTTGATTTCAAATTATTTTCTTTAGAATTCTTTTGAAATGTGACATGGAACAAAATGAGGTAAATGCATCTTAAATCATTAAAACCTGGCAAAATTCTGACAATTAATAACTCATTTGAGGTAGCCAATAGCAGGCCAGATTATCAAAGTTAAACTCAAACAATTCTCTGGTAAAGCATTCTGACAATTCGGAAGCTAAACATGGATATGATGTAAAGTTGGTTATGTCCAAAAACATATTCTTCTAAAGTCACTGTTGACCGAACAGCAGATTCCCATGGTGAGAAATATTTACTAGGGTAAAACAAATGAGACAACTGGCCTGGACCGATAGAAATCCATGGTGTTGGCAGGAAACTGGTTTAATACATTATATAAACTATTTACACATAAGAAAAGCACCCATACTTCAGTAAAGCATGAGATGGACACATGTCTATTCATGCTCAGATGCTCTCTGTGAAACTACTGAGTCTGTAATAGGCACCCTGTTACTCCCCACACTCTGAAGTTCAAAGAAGCTCTGTGAAAACGCTCTTCTATCATACTGTCTGGCTTTAGAATGAGGTCAACAGCACATCTATCTTTTGTCAGTGAAGGCTAATGCAATATAATGACTTCAAAGAGGTCCAAGGCAGCAAAAAAGAGCACAAAGTAAAGTACAGAATGTTCAATACAGACAAACAGTATGAGCCGCATGAAGGTTGGATATCCTTTCAGAGGCTCACGCCAACACTGTTTAAACCTTCAAAAACGAAAACAAGTTAATCATTCTTAACGCCGCTTTAATCAAATAAACTTTTGTTACAATATGCATTGCTACACTTATACTGTGCAAAATGTTATGATTTACATTACATTAATGCAGAAAGAATATGTTTTGGAAAAATATATTTGTTTTACTGTCATCCGTTTTATGAGAAAAATATAAGATGTGGTGATATACACTGTTTTGTACTGTAGGTTTTTAGGTAAAGCTGATTTTGAAAGAAAACAAATACTTTATTATTTACAACCAGAGCCGGGATATGAATCTTAAAAATGTATTTAAAAAAAAAAACTAAACAAAGACAAAACAGTTGTTTAAGTCTAATGTAGGTTTTTTTGGTGAAACTGATTTGGAAAGAAAAATGCATTAATATATATTACAGCCAGCATATGAAAGTTAATTATTAGAAATATTGATATAAATAAATATAAAAACAAACAAACAGAAATGTGGTTGTTAAAAAAAAACATTTATGCATAATGTAAAAAAAGTAAACAAACAAACTAACTAACTAACTAAATAAATAAATACATTCTAATTATTTTCTTTTGATTTCAAATTATTTTCTTTAGAATTCTTTTGAAATGTGACATGGAACAAAATGAGGTAAATGCATCTTAAATCATTAAAACCTGTCAAAATTCTGACAATTAATAACTCATTTGAGGTAGCCAATAGCAGGCCAGATTATCAAAGATAAACTCAAACAATTCTCTGGTAAAGCATTCTGACAATTCGGAAGCTAAACATGGATATGATGTAAAGTTGGTTATGTCCAAAAACATATTCTTCTAAAGTCACTGTTGACCGAACAGCAGATTCCCATGGTGAGAAATATTGTATAATGTACTTTTTTAGATTAAATATATTTTGGGAAAAAAAGTTTTAATATTATGACTAAAGGCAGAATATAATTAATAAATATGTATAAAAATATACCAAAACATTTTATTGGATATATTGGATATAAGCTATGAGGTATAATATATACGTTTTTAGATGATTTGAAAAGATAAAAAAAAAAAAAACCTTTAAATATACATAGAAAATGTACAAAACAAAAACACACACAAACTTTAACAATGATAAACAAAACAATGGTGGAATAAGCTATAATCACATGATGCATAATATCATGAGACAGCAAGAAAAAATATAAAAATGAAAGTCCAATATTAAATAATTTTATAATAATAATTTTTGTTCTAAATATTTGGCTGTCATTGGGTAAAACACTTTAAAAAAATTCCATTAAGCTCAGAGCAACCATATATGTAATTTTTAAAAATAAATGCAGACCAAAAACACCATGCATTTTCAATGGCACTGTAAGGGTAACAGTAAGCGGCCGAATCAATGACATGCTGAAATTAAACACATAATCACTTTAAAAGCAGCATTGGGCCGAGAGCCCACGGGGAGGACAGCATGGCATATAGGGGAGGACCCTATATGCCATGCAAAATCTATTGCAAAATGAGTCAGGGTGGACTTTTAACACAGAACACCAGCTCGGCTAATGAAAAGATCCCCATGAAATGGGAAGAAAGGGTCAGTGCGCTCGATATTGACATGCCCCATGGTGTTCTCTGAAGCTCAAGCCTCTGCTATCAATCAGAGTGCAGTGGAAGAACGTAATGTTCCCTCGATGTGATTTTGGGAATGCTGTGTACATCCAAATGTCGTGGCTGGAATCCATTTAATGAAAAATAGGGGGTCGGATGGAAGATAAAACATATGACTGGAAATTTGAGCGAGTTAAAAGACTTAAAATCAAATTTGATTAATGAAATAGCATGAAAATGTACTTAATGTAAACCATCTTGTTCGTTTCCTTCCTTAGCATCCATTTTCTAAATGACACGGAATGGAAATACTATCAATTCACCAATAAGATTGATGCGACTGTCAAATGTTAATGGGAACAGTGTGATCATACGCCATACGCCAATCTGAGATTACAGATTCGCTTTCTTTATTTCATTATTTCACTTGAAGCTTTCTGTTCAAAACTTTCTATG
The DNA here is from genome assembly GCF_001515625.1 of Sinocyclocheilus rhinocerous. Classification (NCBI taxonomy): domain Eukaryota; kingdom Metazoa; phylum Chordata; class Actinopteri; order Cypriniformes; family Cyprinidae; genus Sinocyclocheilus; species Sinocyclocheilus rhinocerous. The sequence goes on from NW_015664702.1 coordinate 1,133,257, forward strand.
TGAGCTGTCTTCTTAGACCACAAAACCAGAATCCTATTATATTATCACGGTAGGAGCTTCAAAATGAACATACAAAAATGAGCAGTTTCTTTAGCTGGTCCGGATTTCACCAATGTACAGATACAGTTGTGTGTGTGTTTTTTTTTAGTTAAAGCACCATATGAATTACAAAAATTAAGGTACATAATGCATACATAATGCAAACATGCACTTTTTTAACTCTCATAAATAACTCTGTTATGAAACTGCATTTATTTGATTAAAAATACATTAAACACAGTAAAAATTTTGAAATATTATTACATTTTAAAATAACTTTTTCTATGTGAATATATTGTAAAATGTAATTTATTCCGGTGATCAAAGCAGCATTTTCAGCATCATTACTCCAGTCGTCACAGGATCCTTCAGAAATCATTCTAAGATGCTGATTTGCTGCTCAAGACACATTTCTGATTATTATCCATTTTGAAAACCATTGTGCTGCTTCATGTTTTTGTGGAAACTGTGATGCCTTTTATTTTTCAGGATTCTTTGATGGATAGAAAGCTGAAACGAACAGCATTTATTTGAAATAGAAATCTTTTGCAACATTATAAATGTCTTTACTGTCTCTTTGGATCGATTTAATGTGTCCTTGCTGAATAAAAGGTTTCATTTCTTTGAAATAAAATCTTTTGAAACTTTTGAACAGTAATGCATGCAACCAATGACATGATCTCTACTTCAATGCATGGAAAATATATGGAAGTGAACGTGACTGCATGGCTAACATTTTCGTTGACGTCTGAAACTAGTCTGAAATGCTGGTCCTGCTGGTTTTATAGTGAAGCGAGTTGAATGCTGATTCATTAATACGTGAGAAGTTGAGTATTCTCAGTGGGTTGAAATAATAATTCAACCCAAAGGTGCCCGTGTGTCGCTAATGCTTCGGTACTCTGATCTTCCTTTCTTCAGAATTATGCTCGATTCTCTAAAAAGAGTCTGCTGGGATTATCATTATCATTCTTGTGTTTCCTACAAGCCTGGATTTACAGCTAATGCCTGGGATTGCTCTCACCCTGACGGGATCAGGACGCACCGGGGGAGTCAAACGGACCTCACTCAGCGCATGTATAAATCATCCTCTTCAGCGTGCTGAATGATGTTAGCGGATCAAGTTAAGCAGAGTTCATATTAGCGATTAAAACACTCAATTCTGATGGTTCACTGGGGTAGCGTGAGCTTTGGCGAAAAATCAGTCTACTACAATGGTCTGTAAGAGTTTTCAGGTCACATTGTGAAGGTTTACTTCACAATGTCCCTCATAAGTTAGAAAAGGCTGAAGGCTTAAATGGGAAGATAAAAACAAAATTTCATTTAAAAGCAATTCATTTAGGGCTATTTAAAAACCGAAAGTGACAAATATTGCACATAGATATTATTTTAGCCCAATGCACATAATACTTGTCATTGAGAATGCATGCATGAATGAATAAATGAATAAATGAATAAATAAATAAATAAATAAATAAATGAATGAATGAATGAATGAATAAATAAATATTTTAAATTATTTATTCAGAGTAATTTAACCATCTAAATCATGATGGGGCAAATTTATGAAAAGCGGTAGATTATCTGCTATTCAGAATGTGTAATGCTGAATGTTTATTAATTTATATCAAAATGTATTTACATTTCAATGAAAAAGAAGAAATACAGCACTCTCAAAATACATTACACCCTAAAATGTACACTTTTTAAAATGAACGAATGAATGAATGAATGATTTTAGGAGTTACAAATTGCTTTGTTGTTATTTATTTATTTATTTTTGTAATGCTTGTCATTTAGCTTGAAACATAAATAAATAAATAAATAAATATAACAAGAAAGAAATGTGTAACTCCTTATTTATGTATTTGTAGTAAGCTAAATGAAAAGCTTTATAAACAAACAAACAAGCAAGCATGCAAGCTATAGATCTGTTATTCAAACTGTGCATTTTGAATGTTTATTATTTTACCTAAAAAATTATTTAAAAAAATATTTTCTAAATATTTCCCATAGAGTTACACATTTATTTATCATAAGTTATTTTTCTCTATTTATTTTTGTTAAACACAGGGCTTGATATGAGCTGGTGGATGAGGTCAACACACGGCGTTTTGGCCCAGTGTTTTGTTCTTGTGGTTCTTCAGCACTGGCACAAATTCTCGCTGAGACGAGCTGATTGTAACGCACACGAGGTCACAGCGGATCACACAAGACCCGGAATTACATTACAGCTTATATCAAGGCCAAGGAGCTCCCCCTTGATTCATCCATCTTGGTTTGATGCTGTAGGGCAAGAGCATGAGTCGATACTGCTAAGTTTGCACAGCTGCTACGTTGGAATGGTCACTAAAGAAGATATCCAGCTTTGACTGCTATGTAGCCTCAGGCCGCAGACAATGCAATAAAACGCACTGTCAGGGGAGCAAGAATATACACAGTACTGGGTTGACATAATACTTAAAAGACTACTTGCCTTATGGGTATAAGAACCCAGAAACAAAAGTAGGCCGATCCAGCGGTCAAGAGGCCTTTAATGATATTTTGGGTGTCAGAACGCACTTAACCTCTTTGCCTCTTTTATGCAAAATGTAAGTCACTTGTAATTCAGTTATAGGGTGACTGCTAACTAAAAAGCTATATCTTATAATTGCAATGTATCTAAATGCCAGGATGCCCTCTGAAGAACACAATCTGATATCTTTTTGATCCTGGTTCTACTTTTTGAGGCACTAACACAAACATCTTAAACACCTAGTGGAATTAGATTATACACCTACAAGGAATGATAAAATAAAATAAAATAAAACATTAAAAATGAAAAAAAGCTAATGAAAAATAACCTATATTAAAAATGGTGATTTTTTTGTAAATCATACATTAAAATGGGTGAAGAAAATGCTAACCATATAATAAAATAAAAATAAATCCATCTGTAAAATAAGATAAAACATAAAAAAATACAAATAATGTGTAAAATTGGATAAAATAAAATAAATAAATGAATATAATAATAATAATAATAATAATAATAATAATACTACTACTACTACTACTAATAATAATAATAATAATACCACCCATGAAAAAAAAAAAAACATCAATACGCACCAAACAAGACAAACACAGATGGGTAACTACAAATAAAATACCTCGGCGCTCATCCCTGATCAAAAGCTAATGTAAAAAATCTACTAATAATAATAATCTGTAAAAAGATTACATAAATTAAAATAAAATAAAAATCTGAAATAACAAAAAAAATAAAACATTTAAACATATGTTATAATGAAATCAAATAAAAACGTCTATGAAATAAGATAAAAATAAAATACACTATAATACAATAATACAAAATAAAAAAAATGATTTGACAATTATTGAATTAAAAAAAAATTAAAAATCAGGGTTAGGGAAATCAAAAGGAGTTAATCAAAAGGAGTTAAAGGGAGTTAATGCTAACCAGTCAAACACCTTATGGCATTATATTAAAAACAATTAGCATCATAATGGCAAATAGGTATGCTGTTGAAAATAATAGTACAACTTTTGCAATGCAATGGTGCTGCACAGTATAAAAATATTAATAACATTTCCATTTTGTCAGCAGTTGCTTTATACATCAATTCTTTTTGAACCATTTGTTTGCTACAATTACAGCTTTTACATGTTTCTTGCACAGAATGTGAACTCCACTGACAGCTGCCTGTCTCAAATATTGCTTCCAGACATACTCCACAGTGATTTTGCCAGACAGAAAAAAAAGCAGTAATAATAAAATTACATTCTGTTCCAGCTGTGAACAAGTCCTGCACTGGTTGCTACAAAGATATAGCTCGAATATTGTAGTGCAAAGTCTAGTCACCCAAACACTGAATTATGAAACATGCATAGAAGCCCCATGCATACAATCTTTTGATGAGCACAGTTTTCTTTCCAGGCTGTGATGTTTACAACATAGCCATGAACTATGATTCGCGACTTGCTACTGCTATTTGCCAGCAGGTAGTATTAGGAGGAGGCACATTCATATTCTACTGAGCAAACATTTGTATTCGCCCCTGCATGCAAGATGACTCTACCGGAAGAAAAAGACTGAATATTGCACATGCAAAATACATTTCTTTTTAAATATATAATTAGATTACATATAAATGCTCATTATAAATTTAGATATACAGTTGAAGTCAAAAGTTTACATACACCTTGCAGAATCTGCAAAATGTTAATTATTTGACCAAAATAAGAGGGATCATACAAAATGCATGCTACTGTTTATTTAGTACTGACCTGAATAAAATATTTCACATAAAAGATGTTTAGAGTAAGAGTTCAATGTAAACGCCCACTGCTATGATTGGCTAACATCTTAGCATATGCAATAAGCATTACTTGTAACTTTTATTGCATTTTTTATAACAGCCCCTAAGATGAACTAATGGAGAAAGAAGCGTAAGAATCAACCTCAAGTGCTAGCATCAAGTCATGTTTCAAGTCAAGTTCTGTGTCTGTAGTTTAGTACATATAAAATCAGTTTCCTTTCACATGGTGACATTAAACTTCACTGCTCTAAAGCAGCACAGCAAGAAGCCTTGTTAAGTTTCGCATAGTGCAGTGCATCATTCAAGTGGCCTATACACGGCCAAGCACTTTTCATCTTTTATTCAAGCCTGATGTCGGAAGTGTGAAACAGTACACCTGAAAGTGCTTGTTATCCAGCAGGGAATGGCCTAAAACACAGGACATTTATTTGTCCTAATGCTGATCCCTCATGCTGCCAGATTCATGTCTACTTTCAGCCTGACAGCAGCCAATGGCTCAAATGACTAGTCCACTTCTAGACATCTTAAGACCTTGATTTCATCTATTTGGAGCCGAATAAAATCCCAGTATTGGCCATCAGTACAGTAGTAGTTCGTGCCCACCATGGCATTGCAATGACCAATGATGCTAATGAGGTCCAAGGCTTCGGCCTGCAGGCAGTCTGACCTGTTAATATGGACAAAAATGTGTGGCGGCAGAGAAAGTATTGCTGATTCCTGGGTAAATCAGAAGTAATGGTACCTACTTCGACTACACCAGCAGTTCTCGACTTATTAGCTGCATCTAAAATAAACAAGCAACAAACAAAAAAAAAAAGGAAGAAAAAAACAAACCAAAAAGCAACTGCGATAAAAAAAAAACAGACCGCCTGCTGTTGGGATCATACAGTATCTAGCATTTGCAACTTTAAAGGCTTCAAGAAGTCAATAAGCATGCAAAGTGTTGAGAACTCTGTGTACAACATCAAAAAGCGAACCTAAAAGATTTGTTTCAAAAATTAATGAGCACAATTCGTACACAATTGTCTGATGTATTCATAAAGTTTGCTTGAATACACTAACTAAATTAGATGAGTTCACAAATACTGTACAAAGGACTCTTGCATGGATAAGAACACAACAAATCAACTTTTTTTTTGTGGTATGATTCCTGAAATCTCTTTGAAATGTGAAAATGTTTTGGTTATACACATTATGAATTTTTTTTTTTAGTATTATATAATTACTTGTTTTTAATGATTTTGGCAAAATATTTATATACAAGTATAAATTTAGTAAGAGTACATCTTTATTTATTTAGTTACTTTCCCTTTTCAGCAAGGATGTGATTGATAAAAAGTGATAGTAAAGACTTTTGTTAGAAAATATTTCTACTTTAAATAAATGCTGGTTTTTTTTGTCATCAAAGAATCCTGAACAACAACATCATTTTAAATAGTAACAATATTTCACAATGTTCACAATTTTTTATCTGTATTTTTATTAAATAAATGCAGCCTTGATGAGATTAATGGACTTATTATATATAATGGCATATAATACTGACATTTTGCATTTCTTTATGTTCACTAATAATAATAATAATAATAATAATAATAATAATAATAATAAAAAAGAACAACTAAAATCTTCTGGAAATGCAAAAATATAGTTAAATCTATTATAGTGGAATCAAATTATATAACAATTGCAAGGATGAGAGATAAAAATATTTTAAGCTTAAAGTAAAAAATTGGCAACAGTTAAACATGACATTTTGAAGTAGAAAGACTCAAAATTGTATTTTATTACAGCACACGCCAATAATCATTTTAATAATAGTTTTATTTACAACTTCGAAAAATTATTATTATATATATATTTTTTTTGCACTATAGCTTTTCTATCTTGACTCATCAACTGAAATTGTTGTCTGTCAGGTGCTGGCATACAGCCCACATTCGTTTCAAATGCTCACAGTCTGTACTTTACAGAGCTCCAGATTGGCCAATCTTGATCAAATCAAGACGGAGAATGTGACAGCTGCAGAAGAATTGATCCGGCAGCGCAGTCAGCTACTTATCCGTGACTGCGTCAGCCGGCCGTTCCTGGCAGTAAATTAAGGGGTGGAAACGGTTTCCCTTCTCGTGAGAGATCTGCTAAACGCTCTCAAGCGTGGCTCTGTGTTGGCTGATAGATTTAAAGGCACCCACAAAAGCATCAGAGTACCAACAAAATTGACGATGCTAAAAGATGAAAATGAGACAGAGAGAGAAAGAGAGCGAGAGGTCTTGTTATGTCTTTCAGTCAGTGAAATTGGAGCGATAAAGGCCTAGAATAAGAAAGTGCATTATATACTTGAATGTGATTACACGGAGAAATCATTTAAAGGTCATTTTGTACAGCGGCACACCGGAGAACAGGTCGCAACTTGAGTGCCAGTCATCCACAAACAATTTACATTCATGCATATACATCTACTGCTCTATTAAACACTACGCGGATCATGATTTCTGAAAATGATTTCAAAATGGATAATGGACGTTGCATTTAGCACCTCTTGTTCTGTTGTTCCTGCTTTGCTGTAGAGCCAAATGTCAGACTGTTTTATGCTCACAGGAGTCAATAAGTCATCACACCAAATGAGGGCCCTCAGTTGTATCGTTCATTAATAACATAATGAACCGGAACAGCTAATTTCGTGTTAATAGCTTTGTGAGGACTTGGTTTTTGTTTTTTGTTTTTTATTACAGCGCATGATTGATGCAAATATTGGGAGAAGAAATTTCCGGATTGATTTTGCAAGGATGTATAGTCTGCTGTGATTGACAGACAACAGTTGACGTCAATATGAAATCAAAATTGACTATTTACAGTTCCCTTTCAGTCGGTCACTCTCGACGTCATGTCGGATGACCGACGAATTGGGATCTCGCTTAGAGAGACCAATCTACTTCGAGTGTAAACTAAACGAGCCAATGCACATTGCAGGTTAGTTCAATGTGGGAAAAATATTTGCCAATAACACGACAAAACCGATTCCTCTTATAATTTTTTTTTTCAACCATCTGTAATATAGACACTTTTTCACAATCAAATCGATGCCTAATAAAATATCAAATCACGTCCCATCCTACATTTTTCTCAGTGAATATCCTAGAAATTGCTTCACATTACAGAAGTAAAATGGCTTATGAGTGAAGTTTCGTGTTCACTTTTAGCTCTGGTTCACTCCATCATACTCAAGACAAGTGGAAAAGGCACATCAGATTTTGGTGCAATATACATTTAGAAACAGTGTAAGACACATACAAACGTAAATTGCTACTATTATATAATAATAAGCTAAAATTCTTAACTGTTCAAATGGGTCTGCTGTGATAAGGTCATCGACAGCAAGCAAGCAATAAATAAATAAAGCAATGGTACTAAATGCAAAGAATAATATACAATTTAGCAAAAACAAACAAAAAACGAAATAAATAAATAAAAATAAACAAATGAATAAATAAAAATAAACAAAACAACACAAAACAAACAAATAAATAAATAAATAAATAAATAAATAAACAAAACAAAACAAACAAACAATAACTAAATAAATAAATAAATAAACAAACAAATGCATTAATAGCTAACAGCGGTAATGAAAGAAAAATCACATTTTCAAAAAGTCAGAGTAACTGCTACCCATATCTTTATTTCTGTTGACATCAAAAGCCCAATCAAATTATTTTGGTGCAAATTCATCTTTCACTCAATAGAAGCTACTAAAATTAGATGACAAAATTGACAGGTTGCATGACATGCCTTCATCCTCAAACACCATCATATTAATTAACTTCACTTCAAGTTCAATGTAAATCTTGATCTTGAAAAAGAAGAAGAAAAAACAACAACAATTAAGAATAACTGAGCTGATGTGTAAGTGTCTTGATAAGGTGAAGAAATCTTGGTAATAATTCATACAGCAAAGTACAAAGCATACAAAACTAGAATGTGCATTGAAAATAATACAGAAGTTTGTCACAATGATTCCATGTCTTTATCATGCATGTAAAATGGCTTGCGATTGTTTATGAAGATGGCTTCGTGAACATGCCTCTGCTCCCTAGTGCGAGATGGGATTTGAAGGCACTCGCAGATAGTTCTCATGCCGGCAGCTTTGGAATAATCCTGATGATGCAACAAGCCTGGAAACAATATATTAATGCTTTTGTAATGAACTCCGTGGAATAATGACTAAATGTCAATGGTCGGGATGCCTCATTTTTCCATCCCTGTCCAATGACATTGGTCGTCTTGTCACTGCACGACTGCTTTATGGACTTTGATTGACCTTTACAGTGCTTTAGTGGAGCATCATACTGAAATCACATTTGATTCCCTCACACATTATTGTTTTCCTCTACAAAAGAAATTAGGACACATCTAATAAGTACATTTTCACTTTTCCTGAACAAAATGAAGTGTTTTGGCTCATGCAAAATAATTCTAGGGTGTTGTTTGTGGATATCAAAGCATCGCAGTGCAGTTGCAAAGGTATTGTGTGTAGATTTTACTATAGCAGATTCTTACATGTCTCGATGACATTGTGGCCCAAGGTTTTGAAATCTATTTATTCTCTGCCATGTGAAAATCCCAAGTCTGATGACTAAAGTAACAGCATGCCTCTCTTCAACGATTTTAGGTTTCATTCCTGCCATTAACACAATTAAAGTGCATTAGCACAAACACTCTGACCCGAAAAATGGGGTGGAAATAACTGGAAATCCGCTTTTATTTTTTCTCATTCCATGTTATTTCTTTTGTCTGATGAAACGTCCTTACTTGAAGACAAGGCTGTAAAAGCATGTCTCAAGTATGTTATTTTCACATCAATATATGATTGGCCGGTGTTTCCACACACAACGTGTTGCACACTTTCTTGCTGCAGAGCTTCCATGGCAACACAGGGTCTGTCTGTGGACATTTCTACCAATTATTTATACAATCGTTGCTTCGTGCACATTTAGCACACTTTCAAAGTGAATATCCAGTGAATGGAGCTAAAAGCATGCTCAGTTTCATTCAAAACAGACGAACGTGAATCTGGCAACGTTTCATAACTCTGGTTGTTGTTCGTATCCCGGCAGTGCATGAATGAAATTTCCGGTAAATGGCGCTAAATGGTTACTGCGCTATCGGGTTTGAAAATAACGTACCACTTAAACTTACTAACCAATATTTTTGTTAAAAGCAAACTTGAAATAAAAACAAGAAGAAACCGAAGAAACCATGTCAGTTTAGCTTGCTTCTACAAGTCTTTGAGCTCTTTTGAGCTTGTGTTTCATGGATGCTACACAAGTCTTAACATCGAAAGTGCAACTACCAGGTGAGCTACCGAACATGTTTACTACATTCAAAAAAGCCGAACATAAGAAACGGTTGATGCATACGTAAAAACGCTAATGTATTAGTTATTTATACAACATTTATGATAGATAACATGCCTAGATCATTCCATACTGTAAGTGTGAACATTTATTTTAATATAAATGTGAACATTTATTTTAATTAATTTTGGGCACATTATGTCACATGGGCATTAAACTATGCCTGAAAACACATAACATAATTGGATTGACTAGAAAAAAAAAAGATTTCCAAATGGATCTACAAGTGAGTAGTTTTTGCCAATGCAAAACCGTCCGTCCTGAAGTTAGGTGCATTGATGTTTGGTTGCTAATGCGTTCTGGGAGGTTGCTAGGGCATTCTCTTTGGTTGCTAGGTGGTTTCCTGCTGACTTGAGTCCACATTCAAGTATCTGTGATATTCTAGTCTATATGGCATTTTCACTCATTTCATCAACTCCTATCTGACAATAAAATAAATAATATACTGTTTTCCACTCTATTTGGGGTCCCCGGGCTATATTGACAAATCCAATGTCACTGCATTTTGAAGCGAGAATCAATTTTTAAAAAATATTATACGATTAGAAAACACATTCCCTTTAGTGTGCCGGTTAAAACATATTTCCTCATAAATATAACAATGCACTGTTTAAGCTGTTCATAGATCATATAAAAGGTTCAAAAACGAACCTCTCTGGCATTTTTTCCTACCTGTGTCCTCTTCACAAACTCAGTCAGACAGCAGAAATCCGACAGGTGTCCCTTGTCATCCTGTCTTGCACCATCTAGTTCGACGTACATTGAAGGAACTCCAGAAGCTGTCATCTGCCCTTTAACAGCACACACTTTTTAACTAAAGTGTCAAAAATTGTCAAGCAAAGTGTAAAGCAACAGCATCTGGTTGGCAGATGGTGAATCTGTTAAAGTAGCAGTGGAGGTCAAATACATGAAGATATTATCACAGGTTGGTCTGATTTCAGTTCCACCAAAAAGTCTACGCATAAATATCAAATTATTGATATTTTTATTAATATCATATTTATTAATTTTTATTAATTTGCAAATTATTTTTTAGCAAGGACATATTAAACTGAAATACATAATGTTCTTTTGAACTTGTATTCTTTGAATTTATTGAAGAATCCTGAAAAAAATATATAATTATAATTATATTTATTTAAATTTTAAAATGCATTAAAACAGTTTTTTTTAACTTTAACTAACATTTTACAATATTGATGTTTTTTCTGTATTTTTTGTATTTTTGTTATATAGTTATTTACCAGTTATATAAAACATATAATATAAATCATATATAAAATAACCATATTTATTTATTTTTCAGATTTTTTTCATTCATTCAATATAAATGTGAACATTTATTTTAATTAATTTTGGGCACATTATGTCACATGGGCATTAAACTATGCCTGAAAACACATAACATAATTGGATTGACTAGAAAAAAAAAAGATTTCCAAATGGATCTCAAATAAAACAGTGGCAGAAAGCATTGAAGCATTGGCAACAATAAACTACAGTACCATCAAAGTGCTTTATTTCATTATAATGGTGAAATCTAATGCACTTTTAATGCAAATACTTCCGATAAGTGCGTATATGAAGAATAACACCACACAGATCGCTACCTGTTTCTAACTAAACGCATTGTGCTCTTAACAAAATGCAGCAGAGCAGAAGCCTCTGTAGCATTTTGCCTTCAGTGGGATGCAGGGAATAAGATCAACTCGACCACTGAACCATATTGTCTTATCAAAGAAGACATCAAGCCACGACAGCGAGCGGATTAAAATGAAAACGGAGTGAGCTAAACATCTTAGATTATTTAATAGATTCACTGACATCAGAGGGAATCAGTGATGTCAGTCTGAATGGGGGGAGATGGAGCTACTGAGTAATTGGTCTGCAGGCAACATTACAGGCCTCCGAATGCACATTTTAAGCAAGTCGGCTTCAAGTGAATATACAGTGGGTACGGAAAGTATTCAGACCCCCTTAAATTTTTCACTCTTTGTTATATTGCAGCCATTTGCTAAAATCATTTAAGTTATTTTGCCTCGGAAGACTTGGAATATTAATACTTTCTGAATAAAATCTTGTGTTTTATTGGCAAATGGCAGGTTTAGGGGCAGGGGTTGGGTTACGTGCTCATAAATGTGTAAATAGTGTAATGTAAATAAAATTGTTGTGACTGTTTACATTGAAAAATCACACCCCGACATCAATGCAACAATGGCAATATTATTACCCAATGTATAATTTAATCATGATGATAAAATACCCAGTGCCTTTCGCGTCGGCATACTGACGCCAAGGGTTTCTTATTTAAAGCAATGGAGAACCCTGCACTTCGATAAATGACGCTAAAGGGTTACCCTGTGCCTCAAAAACTGACGCTAAAGGGTCCTGACCAACCGTCAATATGTGACGAGTTGGGAGTGAGAATGTGCTGGTTTGTGGAGCCTACACTGATAAAAGTGGTTATTTTACTCAATAATTCCTAGTAAATGTCACAATTAATTACAAAGAAACAGTAAATAATACATTATTAAAACTGACAATTTGAAGTAGAAAGACAAATATTTCTGTTTTATTTACAACTTGGAAACAATGCACAATTTTACTGTTAATCGCAGCAGTGAATTTGCATGTATTAAAACAATTTCAGAGAAAACCAGACTGCTTTACAAAAGGTTGTGGTGTTGAGGAAGGATTTCATGACTTAAAATTTTTTCCAGACAGCCAACAGCTCACTAGAATGCATTTAATGCAAGTTATGCCTTAATGAAATGCAGTAATAAATCCCCCGGCTCTGGAAGCGAGGGAATCACTTGAGCACTCGGCTTTGCAAGTGTCTTTGAGAGTCTCACCTGGGATGCTGTCAGAACCAAGCACCTTTCTGCCCTTAGAAAGTCAAGTGCATCATCCAAAAAAATGTCAACATCCAAAATCCTCCCAACAATCCCCCTGCCATTTTCAAGGCAAAATCGCTAAACCTCACCACACTGCCAGCACACTCTCATAAGGACACGTCACTTTTATCCTGCACCACCGAAATGTCACTCCGGTGCCATATGCGACTCGTTTTGGAGGATCTCATTAGTTTACCCAAGGCTAAACTTTTAGGAAAGGAAGGAGAGAATGCATGCATACCCGACTTCAGACAGGTGCTGGATCAAACATTAAGCATTTCAACATATTAGAGAGGCAGATCCGTAAAATGTTGCAGAATTATGTTTTACTGAATAATTACACCAAACTTGAATGATAGAGTATAGTAGTAGTAATAATAATAATACAATGTTTCTTATGCACCAAATCAGCATATAAATTAGATTCCTGAAGGATTTGTACTATTCCAAATGTTGACACACATTTCACTTATGACAGCTCCCTGATTTGGCAACAAATATGTTTGGCAAATAACTATATAGCATAAAAAAAGGCAAAATCACAGTTTCATGGAAATAATCATGTTTCTAATGCATTTACTTTATTCTCTTTATTGCGCTTTTCACTGACCCTTTTTTATCTAGTTGGTCTTATTAAAGTGGATTTACAATATGGTGGCAAATTATATTTTGCCAGGAACAAAAATGTCACTTTGGCCATTCAAATCTTTTCATGACTGATAAAGTTTCATTTATTGCTGTAGGTACTTAATCTAGTGGCTGATGAGGAACATCTGCTTGATAAATGACTTGCATAAAATTAACTGTGAAGAAACACACCGATAAACGCGGTAGGGAGGTGACTGCTCTAAAGGGAACCATTCTTTCCCGCTAAATATTTGCTCAAGACCTAAAGAAAAGCTTTTTGCAGCAAAAGTAAAGTCAATGAAAACAAAAGTAAAAGTCAAGTGCATACATTAGCATGTAAAGTATGTTTACCAAAGAAGAGTTTTGTGCAGTTGTCTGTAAAGTACAGATGGACTATTTAATCTTTAAAGTGAATCTTGACCCATTTACCACTTGCAATTTAAATATAAATCTCAGACAGAGAGGTATGATCATTTTAATCTATTTGAATATAGCCAAAAAATTTAATTTGCTGACAATTTACTCACCTTCAGGCCATCGAAGATCGGAACAGATTTGTAGAAATTTAGCGTTACATCACTTGCTCACCAGTGGATCCTCTGCAGTGAATGGGTGCCGTCAGAATGAGAGTCCAAACAGCTGATAAAAGCATCACAATAATCCACAAGTAATCCACATCACTCCAGTCCACCAGTGGACATTTTGAGAAGTGAAACGAATAAATCTTGGGTGAACTATTCCTTTAATAACAAGGTATTCTTCACAATATATATATATATATATATATATTTTTTTTTTTTTTCAAATAATGCAGCCTTGGTGAGACTTTAACCCCATATATATATATATATAAGCATTACTGACATTAACTAGTGACGCTTATGAAGTGCACCAATTACAGAGTTCAAACAAATGTGATATATGCCTAGTATGAACCAAATGATTTGGTTCAAAACAGTTCCACCTTCACATCAAGAGAGAAAGACTGCGGATAACTGCACAGCGGATGCACCATTGTGGCCTGAATCAAACAATGTCTGGACAGTATAGAATATTAACACCCACATCAAAGACATCCAGTTAAGTGACATGCACAATCGGGCTGAACGAGATTACACCATGCCTCTCAAATGAGCACAAACACGACTGACGGCCAGTTTGCACCGCTTTTATGTCAAGACCCTCCTTCCAAGACAAACATCAGTGCATTTTATGATTAAAAGAATCGCCATCAGAGCATTAGCCCTATGAGCCAAGGACCGGCATTACATTGCAATATGACACCAATTTGCACAATGCATTTTAAAGGGGTCATATGATGCTGCTAAAAAGAACATTATTTTGTGTATTTGGTGTAATGAAATGTGTTTATGCGGTTTAAAGTAAAAAAAACACATTATTTTCCACATACTGTACATTATTGTTTCTCCTCTATGCCCCGCCTTTTTGAAACGCGTCGATTTTTACAATATGACCCCTTTAAAAGGATACGTGAAGGATAGACCTATTACGAGAATAGAAACACACCACAATAATGTGCCCGTCTTGCTGCGGGCTTTATCTCTTGTTTACCCCCCAAGCGACCAAAATGGAGGCTAAAGTTAACTTGCTGAAGACCTTTGGCACAGTTGTGTTCTGGCAGGCATAATTAACACTTGGTTGCACACTAACGCTCACAAACAGATGTTGTCAGCCATGTCAAGGATATTCAAACTAATTCCCACTCACATATGAGCCTCCTGCAATGCTCCGTATGACAATGGGACGTAATTGTGGTGTGACCGGATACCCACAACCTTTCACTCCAATTCTTCACTTTGATTTATCCATCTGCTGGGCTATTGCCTTTTGCACAAGTCAAACCGCAGTGGAAAAAAATCAGAGCAGTTCTGTGGGATACCAAAAAAAAAAAAAAAGGTTTGAGACAAATAAATATAATGATAAATAAAATGTTAATTTTTAATATTTCGTTGAGAATCCTTTGCAGGCAATGGATGCCTTAAAGGAACACTTCACTATTTTTGAAAATAGGCTCATTTTTCAACTCCCCTAGAGTTAAACAGTTCAGTTTTTACCATTTTCGAATCCATTCAGCCGATCTCCAGGTCTGGCGGTAGCACTTTTAGCTGCAGCTTAGCATAGATGACATCACCAGAGACTGGGTTTTCTCCTTTGTGATGCTTTGCCAGGCCTTTACTTCAGCTGACTTCAGTTGTTGTTTGTTTGTGGGTCTTTCTGTCTTTAGCTTTGTCTTCAGCAAGAGAATGTGCTCTGCCGCATCTGTCCAGCAGGTTTTGTGAAGTTTTGAGTTTTCCTTTAGGCTTTATAGGATTTTGGGTAAATTTGGACAGGCCCCTTTTCTAAACGACCACGTTATAGTTTCCCACAGGGTACATTCATTTTTTTTTTGATAATTATTGGCCTAGAGAGTCCAGAGAATTGTACATCAGTGGTATTTTCCAGATTGAGTGAAAAACCTAGGACTAGTTCGCAAAAGTAGGTTTTTTGCATCTTCTCAATAATTTAACAAATGATCTGATTGACAGCAGTGGTTCTAGAGGCAAAGTTGTCCGGAATGAGGAGTTCTATTGTATGATATGAATATTGTGCGTATGTGCGAAAAAACGCTCAACGTACAATTGTTTATGCCCTTGAAAAATGCGATATCACCTCCCCAGTGGCCGATTTCGAACTGGCCCACCGAGTTTTGTTCCGATCGGCCTCCGTTAACCTTGTCTAACAGGTGCTCAAATTCGTCGGCCAATGGCGGCCATGTTTTTTGAGATACGCAAATGTCCTTGTAGACACTTGTGGCACTTTGGACCAAGACCGTGCACACATATTTTCATGTTAATAGGACAAATGGTTATGCAGTTCAACTTTTGATAATTATTGATATTCACTGTCCAGAGAATCTTTCTGCACTGGTTTGGTTCCGATTGGGCGAAAAACCTAGTAGTTCGCAAAAGTAGGTTATCAAAAAATGCAAAATACCAGAAAATTTCGCCAGCTCATGATCAAATCTGAGGTGTGCGTTTTGTCTGGCATGAGCCAATGATTCCAACCACATAAGACACTTGAGCCTGCAACTGACCGTTTAGGAGTTATGAGCGATTTCGTACTTTTGATCGCTGTAGCGCCCCTGTTAGGCCGATTGGGGCGAGCCTTGGTCATGTTGTAGGTGGTGTGAGTACTACCATCCCTCCAAGTTTCAAGTCTCTACGACATACGGTTTGGTCTGCACTATCAATTTTACGTGGAGATTGCTGATCCGTGACCATTCAAACAATTACAATAGGGTTTCAGCGCTACGTGCTTGAACCCCTAAATACATATTTTATATTAAAAACTTCACCTGCAGTACCTCTCCAATAACTGTTCTCATATTACATTTTATTTTGAAAAGAAAGAAAGAAAGAAAGAAAGAAAGCAGGCTATATTTTGATTAAAATAATGGACACACGCATTTATAAACAAACAAACAAATAAATAAATAAACACACAAATGAATAAATAAATAAAGTATTTAAACAGTTACCCATTCAAACTCTGTAGAAATGTCTGGAAGAAGGGCATGAGTGAAGTTATGCATATAAACTAATATTGTAAGTGAAGCTGCGGCACAGAGCCTGCTAATCTCCCGCTACAGTCAAAGCTTTACCTACAACCTCCCGGCCCATGAAATCTCAAAAGACGCAGCTGCTACTTAAGTTATATTTGCAAATAATTACCTTCATTTAAAGGTTCAGGACGACTCTCCATGTACGAGCTTATTATAGACTACAGACTGAAAGAGCGCTCTACCTACAACTGTTAGTTAACATTATTTTCTCTACCCATGTATCCCAAGTGACATCATCTGAAAAGTTTCATAGGTGGAGCAAGTAATTGATTTATGAAACAAACTTGATTTTTCTTTAGATCAACGTGCACTGTTTTAGATTCCATGTCGACTTTAAGAAAACCATACAATTAAAAGAAAACAGAACATTATTCTCTTCATAAAAGAAACACGTTCTCTTGATTGCATGGAGAGATGGTGTTATGCCGCTAATAATGATTGCTGGTAAACCTAAGGACTTGGATTTTTATAACATTAACTTCATATTTTGCCAGCTGAGCACAGCTGGCATGGAAACCTTGAATGTGTTTTCTTTGCCCATAACTCTGTTTGACACACAGACAAAACAAAATGTCACAACTAGTACAGTTGAGGTGCAGACGGAGGTTAAGTGCCTTTGCTCAAGGGCACAATGGCAATGCTCAGCTAAAGTGCACATGCTGGAACTGAAGCAGCAACCTGCCTTACGTTTATACTCCAGATTTGTTTGGAGTTGCTTTTGACCTTTAGAAACATTTAGTTTTGCACATTTAGAAAAAAAACATTGCACATTTAGAAAAAAACAACAACTAGCGATTATTTGGGAAAATAGACATCTTTGAAGCAAGAAAACGCTACATGGTGCAATTTGAGCTTGTGGGCTGCAGCCGAACCATTGCCAAGATCCATGAATACAATTGCAATAAGCGGATGAGAAAAAGGCATAGATTTTCAGCTCTAACAACAAATTTGCCCTTACAAATAAACAATACGGGAACATGCTCAAAGCCGCTCTGTGTAGAAGTTTCAAATCCAACAGGGAGCAGATAGACAGGAACAGTTTATCCAAAAATTTATTTTTTTGTCATTTACTCATGCTCAAGTTGTTATAAGCCTGTGTGGATTTATTTTTCTTTTCTTTTTTTTTAATCGGTTTTGAAGAACTGCTTTTGTCCATAAAAAAAAAATAAAATAAAAAAAAAAACCTTTTTGGACCCCACTTATATGGAAAAAACAACAAAACTGAGACATTTTCCAAAATATGTTCTTTAGTGATCAAACATTTATAGTTACTTCTTATAAATTGTATAGTTAGTACTGTAATTTATAAAATTACACATTTTAGGTAATGCATTCTGACTTGAATAAGATAATTTTGTACCATATTGATATGAAATCTTAATAATTAAAGCATAAGAATGTAAAATTTAAATGAATAATTTTAAAATATGTTTTAAAATGTTTAAATACTTTAAAATAATGTTTAAAAACAATCCAATTCAAACACTTGAACACTGATAAATAAATAATGAATAAAATAAATAATTAAAAAATGAATAAAATAAAAATAAATATTTATTAAAATATTATAATACCTATTATATTTAATATAATATTTATTTATTTTAAAAATAAAAAGTGCATTCACACAATACTAGTAAAGCAATTCAAACTGTAAGCAGTCTTTGCATAATTCTGATTTATTTGCTTAGATTATTTTTAACGCTTATCACATAGATCTATGTCAGATTATTTTATACCACATTGATACGAAAATAAAACAAACAGAAAGTAAATATATGAAGTTCTTTGTTATATACAACAAGTGCATTAATCATGACATTTACATCAGGTTCATGAGAAGATGGAAAGACTAAAAACAGACAGATATATAGATAGATAGATAGATAGATGGATAGATGGATGGATGGAATCCTGAGTATTATAAAATGTAATATAATCAAATTACAAGTACTTAATTTTTGGAATCTGATTATGTAATCCAGATTACACATAATCGGTTACTGGTTTGCAGCGAGTAAACGATGACAGAACTTTAATTTTCATATGAACTATCCCTTTAAGCTCCAGTAGGTTGCTGGTGAAAATGCTGATGAGGCAGGTGAGGGAGCATTGGACCCAGCGTGAGAGACTCAGACAGAGTGGAAATTTATTCATATTCTGAGCTGATCAGGGGGAACCAAATGAGCAAGGCAGCCTGCTGCGCACACCGGCGCCTAAATTAAACAGGATGGAGAATGAGAGAGGACAAAAAGAGAGGGATAGACAGAAGAACGAAGGAGGCCTTAAATGAAAAGGAAGAGAGGATAATAGCGAAACTATAATGATTAGATGGATGAGGCTGGGGTAGTAAGTACCGTGTGTCTGCTCAGAACAGATGCGGTGGACTGTATGTGTGCTGTGTCAGACTAGGTTAGATTTCTCACATATGTTCTGAGTATCAGTTTATATTATTGAATTATGCTATTGATATCTCTGACTTTTGATTCCACACTGTTGATCTCTTCTGAGCAAATCTAGGCACAGTTTTTTTTGTTGAAAATGTCCTTTTTAATATTGTTCAGTAATTTAAGTTGATATGTTTACTCTGTATAAAAGCACTGGAAATTATTACCTTCAGCAAGGATGCATTAAATCATTGGTCACAAGTGACACTAGAGACGTATAATGTTACAAAATATTTCTATTTCAAATGTTTTTATTTCAAATGTTTTTAACATTGATAATACTCTAAAATGTTTCTTGAGCAGCAAATCAGAATGATTTCTGAAGGATCATGTGACACTGAAGATAATTCAGCTTTACATCACAGGAATAAACTACAGTTTAACACATATTTACATATAAATCAGTTATTTTAAATTGTAATGCTTTTTCACAATATTACTGTTTTTACTGTATTTTTTAAATCTAATAAATGCAGCTTAGTGAGCAGAAGAGACTTCTTTAAAAAACATAACAAATTTTAACAGCCCCAAAGTTTCAAGTAGAAAGACTGAAATAGTATTTTCTTGTAAAACATACTCCGATAATTGAAATAGTATTTTATTGCAAAACATAATCCAATAATTGAAATAGTATTTTCTTGTAAAACATACTCCAATATTTTTTTTGTTTTATGCACAACTTCGAAAAAAAAATGAAGAACGATATCAATGCATGGATGGACAGAGTCACAACAGGGAAGAAACGACAATCACAGCTTCCAATTCATGGTTTTACAAATGTTTTGATCAATGCACTTAGCGCTGGGTTGCTCCTGTGGGATTGTCCCCATAATAATTGTACAGCAGCATTCAGTTGGAACATCATGTGACAGTCACAGAAAAAAAAAAAAAAGAAGACTTGTATGGCTACTAAAAAAGACTTCAGATTCAACCAGATTAAGAGTTGTGCAAACTTCTGTACTGGAAGAAAGGAACACATACACAAGCTTTCAACTGCACTTTAATTGGAAAATGTCAGCGAGCACTGAATAAACCTGACATGCGGCACAAGGGTTTGACACACAGCGAGAAAATCTGATATCTTTACTACAGTGCAGTTAAATCATTAAGCCGAGCTTTCGCCGTGATGGAAGAGCTCTCCTCTGAAGCTGTTAAGCAAAGCTCTATTACTTTTCTATAGCGGCGGAAATCTGGGCAAATTTGATCTGTGAGATTACAATCCCCGCTATACTAGATCATGTAGAGCTCAGTGGAAGAGAGGTCCATGAAGACCAAAACGCATTACTCACTAGGAACGCCTATCAATTCCCCTCTGCTGTAGGTCACTTAGATTAGATCAGTCGAGCGTTGTTGGGATTGGAGGGTAGGTCAGGAGAATGTACAACAAGGCTAGTTTTAAATGACGGTTTGAATGGGTGGGATTTATCACGGCTCCCACTAGAGAGGACACTTAATGATGTCCGGGACTACATGCGGTGTCACTGAGTCTCTTAAGGTCCAGAATTCAAGAACGATAATTCAGGGTCCATTAAGGAGCATTTCAGGTTTATTGAGATTTATACCTATGGTAAAAATAAAGTTATCGGGTGCACGCTTAATGAGTGTTTTTGTCTTATTTCTTCTTTAAACTATCTAAAAATCAGCGAAACAAAATATACTTTTAAATGAAACAAAGATTATTGGATTATGCTTTACAAGCAAATACAATTTCAGTTCATCTACTTCAAAGTTTCATGTTTATTTCAATGTGTTGCTTGCCCATTTCATTAAAATTATTTGTGAAACTAACTAGCGAAATCTGAAAATTAAGTAAATCCTATACATTTTTTTTCAGTATAGTTTTTAGATTCTACACATAATTAACAACATTAAAAAGAAATGTAAATAGCATATTTTAATATAGATTGCAAATCACAATATTTTATGCAGTGTTGCAGATAACCTGCTGTTTTAAGGGTGTTGAGATATTTCATTATTTTATATTTTTTATATATTAAAATATTCACTTATTGATTTTTATTTATCCATGCTAAAAAAAAAATACAGATTAAAAATGCATATACAGCACAAAAATATATACAAATACAAGTGCTTTTATTCTAAGGTATAATTTCATATATTCTTCATATATTCTCCCAGCAAGCATTGCATTTATTAATATTTCTGTATTTTAAGTGTTCTTATTAGTGTTTCATAATTAACACTATTAACATTAAGTTCTTTGTAATTTCTGACTTTTTCACAAGTGTATTAAACATATAATTTATATAATATGATATAGTATGCAGTTTTGTACTCTAAATAGTGGATTTTTAGATATTTTTAGATAAACAAATGTTTGAATGAATGAATGAATGAATATTTGGTCACGTTTGGATGCTCATGTTAGATGGGCTATATGTTGTTGTTGTTGTAGTTTTTGTTGCAGGACCAGCTTGACCAGCTTGACCATCTTGGTAATTCTGGGCGACGAGCCAAAGCCAGCATGAAAGAGCTTAAAACATGCCTCATTCTGGTGAATTAGATGGTCATTTCAGATGGTCACCAAACTGAACCAACCAAACTTGCATCAGAAACATTTTAAAGGGCCACTGGAAATTGACAGCTCTAATTGAAAATCAATCACATGAATGTTTTGTTGTTGCAAGCAGGATTATTATAGTTTTGAGTTGCGTTGAGTCATGATGCTTCAGAAATCATTTTAATATGCTGATTTGCTGATTTGAAACCATTATACATTTAATTTTCAAGATTCTTTCATAAATGGAAAGTTCAGCATTTATTTTAAATAGAAACCTTTTGTAACCTTTTGTAATCTTTTGTAAATTATAAACGTCTTTACTGTCACTTGTGATCAATTTAATGTACCCTCGTTAAATATTCAAATAATAATTAAAAGGACACATCTTACTGACTCCTATATCTCTTCAATGGTCGTGTGGTTAATTTGAGGCTATTTATTTCAGTTAGTTTTGGTGTCATAAAAAATGTATTTTACTTTGATTTAAGTTTTTTTTCCAAGTAATGTCAACAAAAAAGTTTTCTATTAGTTTCCATTATTGATAACAGCACCGCAGGCCACTATATGTGTGAACGCCTCTTTCTCCATTAGTGGTGTCCTATCTTGCGTTATCCAGTCAGAATTGGATTCTGCTGCTTGGATTTCATTCATCTGAGCTGCTCGGTGCTCATGCTGTGCTGTTAATTTCTTAAGCCAGTAGGTACGGATCATATCTGGTTCTCCGAGCTATCTAGGCCGCCATCTCTGTTTGCCGCGTTCCGGTTTCTTTTCAGGGAAATGACTGGTCCTTTAGCCACTAAGCACCAGTGTCGAGCTTCAGTCTTCAGAGAATGTTATCTGTTCTCCCGTGTGTTATGCTAGCATTAGCCTCCCGGTCCCTATGGCCAAACGATAATGTGCTCTCTCTCTCGCCACAGTCATCTCATCTCCGCGCTCTATGATGAACAGCTTAAGGTCAAAGCGTCAAATTAGTAGGTCCCGTTATTCTCCAGACAGTAATGGCGCCTTTATGAAAGCAGCGATATGTAATATTTCACAAAGCTTTTAAAGATTGCATACTTAGAGTGGTTTCCTCTGGAGATTAATAACGCCGCACCACCCCCAGATCACATATTAATTGTTTGGAGGATAAATGGGAAAACCTAAAGAAATGGCCTTTTTAGTAGGGTTAGTGGCTTTGTTTTGTTCCTGACTAGAAATGAGGCTTAACTCGAAGACTTTAAGATAGTGTGGAGCTACAGAAGTGAAATGAATTTAGAAGTGGGAAAAGGACACACACGTGGTCTGCATTTAACTAGTTATAAATCGACTTCTCAAAGCTGAAAATCTGGAATATAATTTATCATTCATATATATATAATCTATCTCATTTGCATATTCATTTTTGTTGCATTAATATGCAAACCTGAGGGTAGCTAAATTATGTCAGAAATGTGATGTTTGAGTGGACAATTTCTTCGTTATTATCTCATATAGATACAGTGCACAGCTCAGTAGATAAAAGCACATTTTAACAGAACCGTAAAAAAAGAGTATAATTAAAGTTTACAAAGTGGCAAATTAGAACATAAATCCTTTTAAATGCTTTGATGATTGTTTTACCTTATCACAAAGGGCATGTTTTATTTATTTATTCAAAAACATTAAATATAGAGTGTTGCGATTAAATAAAAACTATAATGAAATATTAACTGTGATTCATATAAATTATTCTATGTGAAAGGCATAATTATGCAAAATGTTGATGTGCATCGTTTTACTGAACAAGCAGATAGAAAGACAGACGGACAGATGGATGGTTAGACGCATTTAAAGATAGATAGACATATAGATGGATGGACAGGTGAATGAATGGATAGATGGATGGATGGATGGACAGGTGAATGAATGGATAGACGGACGGACAGACAGACAGACAGACAGACAGATAGATAGATAGATAGATATACATATGTTGTAAATATTATAGGGATGTCACAGGCAACCTGGAAAGCTAAAGAGATTTTGATAGGTATATAAAAAAAAAAAGAAAAAGCGTTTTAGGAAGGTCTGCAAAACGTTTGCATTCTGGGGTTTAGAATTCTTTCCTCTAGTGGTTGGAACTTCTGTAGCCAAAAAAGAAACAAGTATTGGCTAAGGTCACAGAAATAAATATATTTATCATGTCCAAGGAGATACACAGATATAAAATCACAAGTTTATTGAAGAGAACGGGAATAAACAGATATGAAACTCATATATATTGTAAGAAATGTTTATATTATGTTTTGGTAGTAAACAGCTAGAAATGGCTTTGACCTTTTAAAATGCTAGCTTGCACTGATAAACGCTGCAGAGAGATTGAGGCTCTCAGTCTATAAGTTTTATGCAACATGAAGATCTGGAAGGTGAGGAAAGAAAAATAAATAATAATTACATATTTCTATTTCTACACTCAGCCAAATGTTGGTCACAGCGTTAAATTATATGCCTGTATTTTTGTAATTATCACATAGTTTTACGTTCCATTATTCTAACAGATGGGACCCATTCAATCGGACCTACAAGGACTCATTTGTGTGCAATACCAATCGAATGCACAGATGAATTTTTGAGAAAGGGGGCAATTAGCAGACTAATTAGGAGGAAACAGTGAACATCTTAATCAGTGAGGGAATTTAATTCCATCTCATCAGAGGAAAACAATCACGTAAGACGAACACATTTATCGGAGGTCAAATATTATGTGAATGTTATGAGTCAAGCCTAACAAATGAATTTTTATTTAAAAAAAAACACATATATATATATATATATATATACATATATACATATATACAATATTATATATATATATATATACATATATATAATATTATATATTATTTTATTAATAAAATATTTGATTCTAAATAATTCAGAAATTCTGTAAATTAATAAATAAATTGAGGCTACAGAGTGGTTTTAAAACAGATTTTTAACATCTATTAAATTATCACCAAATTTACTTCTTAATATTTTGCATATCACACATTTTCAACCTTGGCTCTTTGCTTCTGAAAGCACAAACGTAGCAATACAGCGTTGTGTGGTGCTATAGAGTAAAGGCCAACTTTGTTCCCCATTGACAGTAATATAGGGGGTCAGTCAGGGCAGGTACAAATCTTATTTATGAGCCCCCCAGCATGCTACAGAAGTCTAATTGGAAGCTTTCCTAGTTTCACTCGGTTTCCTCGACTCACTGCGGCCTGTCTTGAACCGCAAAGCAAGCCTCGGGCCAGAGCTGCGACCGCTGCCTGAAAGTCTGCGGAGGAATAATCAATGGCAAGCCTGTTTCCTCAATACCACGCCTGACACTTTGTCAAAGACAATAGCTCATATCTCTGATCCACACATGTGATCTACATTATGCGCCAAATGAGATTTGATTTCTCAGACAGTTGAGCTTGTGGGTGGCACTGCTTTATTTTAATGCTGGCCGAGTGCTTGCTGGAGCCGAATAAACAGTGTTGTTATTTTGTTCACTGAACATATTGCATTGTCTTTGGGCAGAGAAGAATTTAGGGTAGTGCAGTGAGGTTCCGTGCCAAGATAAGCAGATATATATGCAAAACAAAAAGCTAAATATATTTTTACATATGCAATGTAGTAAATAGTGTACCAGAGTTTCGTTAATTAATTAATTAGTTTGTTCATTCATTCGTTATTTATACCTAGACCATATGCAGATGCATGTCATAAAAGTTCACTTGCAGTCTAGTGAGTAACAATAGTGTAGCATAGTATTATACTATTTATTTACTTACCGACTTATTTCAAAGCATGTTTTTAATATATCTGTTATTTATACCTTTCATAATTGGATGGCAGTCATCAAAGTACAGTGTAACAATATTTGAAAGTTTTCTCTGTCTTAACAGACTATTTTGTAATAGCAAGCAGTTTGCAGTATCTACTCATCTAGAGGGTTGTGTATTGAGACAATTTTTATTTATTTATTTAATTTTTTTTTGCGATTTTATTTTTTGATCTTGAGTTCATTTGATTCAGTACCGATACATTTGGATATATAAATAATGTACATGTTGGTGCATTACTATATTAAAGTAAACAAACATTTAAATTGCACCTAAGGGAATTTGTAATTTTTTTTATAAAAGTGTATTATATAATAAAAAAATATTGCATTAATTTTGAATGATATAATTATGTTCCTACCCAGCTTGTTGTTGAAATGTAAACACTTAAACAGTTGATCTCATAATTTGTATTCATGACGGATTTATTCAAACATACAATACATATTGAAGAAGGGGTTAAGTAAAAATATTATGAATATGTAATATAGTGCATAAATTCAGCAAAATGCTCCTTTCTAGAGTTCATTTTTCCCACTAGCTCTCCAGTTTATGGTTATTGAATGACTTTTCTGAGATAAATGCAACATACTGTTTACAAGCTGTTTTATTGACGTCTTTCCACGGTTAAAACACTGACCGAGCGATTACATGAGACACGATACAGTTCGGTAAGTTGTACTGTTTCTTTCAACATATACCTTCATGTTCATTTTGTGCAGTAACTGGTAGTAAAGATAAAGAGATGATCGGTTGATGTGCCACTTGAACTGAGGCGCCTACATCTGTCCCGCCACATTAAAGTGTGCATTAAAATGGTATTTATTGTTTCAATTTCGTAATAAAATTCACAGAATTTGAAAACTGAGACTTTGTTTCATATCAAAAGTAACAGAGACTTCTTGGATGGGAGGCTCGCAACAAATACTGTTTGATTAAGTTGTCACGCATCAACTGAAAACAGTATAGATCCAAGTACTAAATTACTGAAAGAGTTGTTACCTGTAGCAGAAGAACCGCTTCTCAATATTATTAACTCGTCGTTATCTTTAGGTCACGTCCCAAAACCATTCAAGCTGGCGGTTTTTAAGCCTCTTATTAAGAAACCACAACTAGATCCTAGTGAACTGGCAAATTACAGACCCATCTCAAATCTTCCTTTTATGTCTAAAATTTTTGAAAAAGTTGTGTCTGCTCAATTGTGATCATTTCTGCAAAAAAAATAGATCTCTATGAAGAATTTCAGTCAGGTTTCAGGCCCCACCATAGCACAGAAACTGCACTTGTTAAAATTACAAATGACTTGCTTCTTGCGTCAGACCAAGGCTGCATCTCATTGCTAGTTTTATGATAATTGCTGTTAATAGTGTTCATCGTCTGTTTGATTACGTCTTTAATTGATTACGTCTTTAATTGTTTTTCTGTACATTTCTGCCATATGTACATTAACTGACAGTCACCACTGATAAGCTACCACTAAATAGTGTAGAAACTTAATTTGCTGTAAAGTTGCTTTGCAACGATTTGTATCGTGAAAAGTGCTATACAAATAAACTTTAATTGAATTAAATTGAATCCATTTTTGATGTTTAGCAATCAATCGGCTCATCAGAATAAAAATTGATTAAAATAGAGAAATCAAACCCAGCCCTATAGGCTAGTATACAATTTCAGTTTTCAATGATGTCACATTTTTGCTTTCAGTTTTTCTCTCACTTTTTTCAAGTTAAAGTCTGTTATTGAGCTTTGATTTAGTGCATTCACAAAAACACGATTCTGATCTTGTCTGCATGAATCTAAAGCTCAGCAGTGTTTCCAATGGAATCAGTTTGAAACAGTCAATCTTCAACATCCTGTGGGAAATTATTTGCATACTCAGTCCCCTTGTTTTTTTAAAATTCAGAACAGTAGAGCCTTTTCAGATAACTATTTCTAGCGTATTGTGTCTTACCTTCCTACATCGATTTCAAGGGCGGATGCAATTTTAGATTGAGTCCTCCTCCGCCTTGGAAAGTGTTTTGTTTGTGAGCCTGAAAATTACCAGAGCCCTCATTGTAATGCTAGTTAGATCATAAAGTCATTAAGTCATAAATCAATGTCTGATGTTGCCAGCATGCAGTCTTATGTGAGAGTCCTAATTTATAGTGTTAGCAGTCATTGATAGCAAATGTCACTTTTTTAAGGGAATGTTTTGCTTTTTATTTTTAAGTATTTGATTTAGTAGTTATATATTTATATATACAGTATATATATTTTTATTTTTTATATTTATATTTTTAGACGATTTTAAAATTATAAAATGGGATATTAAAATCAGTTGTACCAATATTTCACTCTTATTCACCTTCTTTTTTTTTTCTTTTCTTCAGAATTTGATGTTTTTAAATCAGCACAAATTAAATACCATACTACCGTGTACTGCATACATTATATATAGAGGAGCATTTTTTTTCTTCAGTATTTGATGTACTTAATTGTCACGAAAATAATCTTTATGGCCTTGAAAACAAGTTTTTTATATTTATGCAGAAATAATTAGCTATTTCTTTCTTTTGCTTTTGGTGGTGAAATATGACCTAGACTCGTTCTTGACAGGTTTTCACCCAATTAGATCATAAATCATGGCCGGTACAAACTCTCCAGACCCCAAGACCCAGATACTTCAAGACAAATGTGTATCACCCGGCTTATAGAGAAGTCACAGATTACCTTGTTTTCTGCCCTGAACTGGAGCTGAAAACACTCCAGCTGGAACGCCAAAGTCATCCTTGAACCAACACGTTGAGAAAGGACAAGAACTACACGGCATTTCTCGCTGTACTTGTCTCTGTCTTATCTGCTCTATTTCCATGTTTCCATGGCCTTCAGTCCGCTGGGGCTTCATCATTCCATGGTCGGGCTAACAGTAAATCCTGTGGGGAACTAGTGAGTCTCTTGGATTTCTGCGAGTATTTTTCCACTACTAACTTACCAGCTACAGTTCCCGCTCCAGCATCACTGTCTTTGAAAGTTGCATTGTTTTTCCTTTATTTATCTTTTGTCCCCCGTGCCTTATAGATCATAAAGTTATGAAGGGCCTACGGCTCTCCTTGAGAGATGTGTCATATGCTCACCGATTTCTTGAGTGTGGGATGTCTTATGAAACTATATCATCTTTCTGTCCAGGTTAGGAGTTTGACAGGCACATCAAGTGCCGAATCAACATCACAATAAGCGCAAACAAATTGATATGTTTTGGAGAAGATGCTACAGTGGTAACGGTGAAACTCAGCCGTCTGGAGCTTTTGTTTCTGACATGGTAATGGTGTGGAACAGCCGATATTTATGTTGCTTTTTTAACACAGTCGGGCTGGTTGAAAACAACATGGCAAATGTGGGTTGTCAGTCGTTTGAGTCTGAGAAAATCAACTAGTGAAATAACGCAGTGAGTTTGGATGTCTTAAGTGTGGTTGCATTAGGGGAAATGCATTAAGGTCGTAACACTCTTTGTTTTATGATTTCAACTTGACATTTGACTTGAGGATATGCTGTCTTGAATGCCTCACGCGTGCTATAGGCAATGAACGAACACATTGCAGACTTAATTTGTGTCTGCTAGACCATAAACGGAAGTAAAACAGTCTCATAGAACTGTGGTAAGATATCAAGCCTACAGTTTACAAAATGCTGTTTTTTAATTTTTTAACCCAAATGCAGGATTCAGCCTGTTGGGTCATTTTATTGGGTTATTTTTAATGTTTTTTTACCCAGGTTCTGGGTAGTTTTTCTGTAACTAAGCTGTTGGGTTATTTTTTCTACCCAACCGCTGGGTTGAGCCTGCTGGATCATATGCTGGGTTGTTTTTGTCTAGTGCTGGGTAGTTTTTGTGTTACCCAGTCATTGGGTTAGTGGCTGGGTCAATCTCACTGACAGCTGAAACTATACACCCCTCCCCTCCCTCTGACGAAACAACCCAGCTGCTTACAGTCAGTGAGCATGGGCTTTTTGAGTCCACTACAGGAGAGAGTGGTTCTCAGCCCCACCGATTTGTTATACTTCTTCAGCAAAATAAAGGTTTGTATATATTATAGGCGATGGAGTCAGTCACGACATCTTTTAGCTATACGAGTGATTTTTAATTTCCAGCCCATTTTAAGCCAGAAATATAGTGATTTTTAAAGGGGTCATATGATGTTGCTAAAAATAACATTATTTTGTGTATTTGGTGTAATGAAATGTGTTTATGTGGTTTAAGGTTAAAAAAACACATTATTTTCCACATACTGTACATTATTGTTTCTCCTCTAAGCCCCGTCTTTCTGAAACGCTTCGATTTTTACAAAACTCATCGGTCTGAAAAGC
>NW_015664702.1:1163577-1170710 GCF_001515625.1 Sinocyclocheilus rhinocerous
TAAAAAACGTACTTACAGTCTGTGAGTCAGAACAGCCGGCATTGTAGTCTACTCTACCAGGATCAGGAAACAGTCCTCCATAAAATGCGCTGGACACATCTGAATATTTGGGTTAAACTGTTCTGGAACAGTGTTGTAAATACAACTTAACCATTGATTTCTAGTCGTGTCTTTTGGAAGGCCAAACAAAGTAGGTTTGCTTTCACAACGAAACACACAGCAGGCTTGAGTGAGCGGAGGCCGGCTTGAGTGAGCAGAGGCAGGCGGGCTTGAGAACGGCGCGGCCGGCGGATTCGACGAAGGAGCGTCTGGGGGGGTTGCAGCAACAACATATGAAGACCCTGGGCTGGACTCCGCTTTGTCCACGGTGAAAGTCGATCCGGCAGTCCACAGCGCGAAGTTGATGTATTTCCTCAGCGACCAGCATGGATCAGCTCGAAAGGAATTGAAATTGAAATCGCATCATATGACCCCTTTATACAATCGCTGACTTAAATAAAACTACCCAGCTAAAAACGTTTAACCCAACAAGCTGGGTCAAAATAACCCAGCATGTGTTCTGTCCAATATTTACTCAGCGCTGGGTTGCCAAATAACCCAAGTTGGGTTGTTTTTAACCCAGCATTGTTTAGAGTGTAGCTTCATTATATAGTCATTATTTTTATAATACAATACAGCTACGATACAGTATTTATTAGCATAATGGATGAGACATCACTGATATAAAGTCAACCATATGGTTAGCCAGAAATTATGTACAGTTCAGGAAACATATGATAAAGAGGGGTAGTTTCCAGCTCAGATTAATTTTCCTAATTTTTCATTACTAATGAAAGGTCACTTCTGGTTACAATAGAGGATTTTTCTACACTTTCTACACAATTAGAAAACAATGTTTCAATGATTCAGGCCTAGGACAGTGACTATTTCAGGACTTTCTGTTGTTGTTATTTTATTAGTGCTCCATTATAAAATATTATTAATAATAATAATAATAATTTCATTTTCAGGCTGTGGTTTGATTAGTTTTCATTGTATGTAAAGAGCAGCTTAGCTATTCAGTCTTTCTGGAAAAAAAAGAAAGAAAAAAAAAACAGGTTCAAGTGAGGATGTTTTTGGATACATATACAGTAGACTGCATGCTAAATGAATCAGTGGAAGCTGAAAATGGATTCTGATGGTATGAGCCATACACAAGCAGCCCAGGTATGTGTACGGTTAATGGTACATATTTGTATGCCAGGCGAATGAAAGCTAAAAGTGCCCCTTGTGTGCAGGGAAAGCTGTGTTGTTGTCAGACTGTATCAGAGACTCTCAAGCATGCACAGAGTGAGCGCACAAGGTGCAGTTTCACAGCTGTGCCTCCAGCGACGTATGGGACAGCAGTCACGCTGGATGAGAGTCTGCCTTCAAAACAGTCAAAACAACGTAACTGAGACCTGCTGGCAAAAGGCAGAAATGTCAGAGCCAGTAGGCAGAGAGAGTTATTTCTGCTGCACTTCAGTTAACAGGTAGATTCAGAAACCAAGAAATGTTTATTCACAAATTTTAGGGCTGTGTAAAAAAATCGAATGCGATTTTCATGTGAATCTCATCAGTAAAGCTTCTTCTGGTGATTAGTAGTAAATCTCCAGCACATGCTTTCAGATTGAGCGGCATTTACTACACAGAGCCGTAGTTCACTGACAAGCTACACAAAATCGCGTTCATAATCGGCAATGAGCCTGCGATTTTGAACGCGATTTTGGGTAGCTTGTCAGTGAACTACGACGCTGTGTAGTAAATGTCGCTCCATCTGAAAGCACGTGCTGGAGATTTACTACTAATCAACAGAAGAAGCTTTACTGACGAGATTCGCATGAAAATCGCATTTGCTTTTTTGCCCAGCCCTATTCACAATTTATGACTCTTGTCTGGAGTTTCAAGACATGCTTTTCTATGATTTTATAGCACTCTAGAAATGCTTCACCAACAGTGCTTGGTAGTAACTGATTACATGTAATCTGGATTATGTAATGTACAATTTTTTTTTAAATGCTCATAATCAGATTAAAGTTACTTTTTGTGGATGACATGATTACATATAGCAGTAAATTATTCATAATTCATTGATTCACCCCAGTCCTTTTTTCCCCTTGCTAAATGTAGCACTTCAATGAGACTAATGATTAGGTAAGGTATTAAACACAGCCGATGCATAGCTGGGAAATACCACGTCTTCATAATATCCAGTGACCTTCACTAATTATTAATATTGGAAGTCTGGACAAAAATAGTTAAAACCTGGAAGACATTAATACCATTTAATATCTTGTTTTCATGTTTATTAATGGTTGTTTAAGCTTTTTTGTGCTTCTGAGATTTCAATTATTTAACAACAGTATTTACATGTTCTCTGATGTCAGTGGTCACATTCTCACATTGAAAAGTTATTTTATTTTATTTTATTATTTCATTTCATTTAATTTAATTTTATTTTAATTGTATTTTTTTTTTTATTATTTTTTTTTTTAAATTTTGATTTTGATTTTGATTTTGATTTTGATTTCATTTCATTTGATTTCATTTTATTCAACACCCTACTGTTTTATTTTTTTTTTACGAACCCCAGTTTGAGAAACCCTGCTGTAATGTAATGTGTAAAGCATTTCATGATATCGATTTTTTATTTTTTGGTAAACGGCTACTGTGAACCACGGTAATAACTGAAATGTTCAGTTAATATTTGACAATTTTACACTATGTAGAAATGCCTACTGTATTGTAAAGAAAGTATGGGTATAGTGTGTGGGAACAGATTTACCATGGCAAACACTAATAATCGTATTCTTAGATATAAGAGAGTGAATTAGAGAGCTTCTCAAAACAGGAAGAGATCCGTTAGATAATCAGACGGCCTCATGGGTAATCAGTGTCTTTCTGCTCTAGTCTGGTATGTCCTTGTATTAACAGTGCGACAGCCGAATCAATATTACATAAGCCTGCGGAAGCTGTGAGAAAATGTGTAACTGTGAACCTCTTTGTGTAATGCCATCTTTGTCATAGTGATTTCACAGCGCTGTTCTGTCTTTCAGTGTATCAGATTTGTCAGCGTTGTCGACACACTTTTTGGCTGTTGTGTTCAGTATGTGATTCAGTGTGGTTTGTTTACAGGCAGAGTCTTATGTATTTCCCATTAGAACTAAAAAAGGATTAGACAGTGTATGTTTCATTAGCCTGTAGCGTACAACTATAGCTTGTTTGTGTCTCATGGTTAGAGAACAATAAGGCATTGAGTGGATTGATTGATTGATTGGTTAATTAAATACACAATTTTGATTAAAATAAATTATTTTGATTACGATTTTGATATATGCCTTATAATGCATTGTACAATCTCATGAATAATTGTAACCACAGTTAATGCATTATAACACTTAATGCATTTTTAATTTTATTATAATTATTTACGACAAGATATAATGTATTAATGCTTATTGTGAATATGTATAATGCATTATAGTATACCCTCTAATAACCCTTTATAATGCATTATACATAAATGCTTTAAGTAAAGTGTTACCAATATATTTTATGAATTTTTTATTTTATTTAAAAAATGCTTTTATTGTTTTAATATATTTACATGATTATTTGTTTATATTAAATAATTAATTGTTTTAAAAATAGTTTAATTAAATATTTATTTTAAACTGTTACAAAAAAAAAATGCACTGCTCCTAAATACTGGTAAAACCCCTGAATTAAATACATTTGTATGTTCTAACAATAACATAACATAGAATAACATAAAAAATAAAACATATAAAATAAAATTAAATAAAATAAAATGAATTGAATTGAAATTAAATAAAATAATAAAATAAAATAAAATAAAAATCATTCTCAATTTCAACTGGAATGGCACACAAGAGTATCATTTATCTAATGTCATTACAAAACCTTTTGCAAATTCATACTTGGATGTGAAATATTTGGCAACCAGTGACATCAAGCATGGCATAATGCATCTACTTTTGTATTATGTAAAAGCAAGAAAATCATACCTGTTTGAGATCACATGAGCCAAAAAAATAAATAAAAATCCATGTGAACCAGCCCTTTAGCCATTCCTCTCACTTGACACCCTTTGCACTGAATATTTGAAATAATTCTTGCACAGCTACAGACCTCATGCAAATAAATAAATTACATTAATCTGAGCAATTGATTGTAAGCACCTAAGAAATATCTGTTGGGCAACAATTAAGATACCATTTACAGGATTTAGCAGGATTGATTGCATTCCAGAAAGCCCTATAAAGAACACCCATCAGCGATTGTGATTAAGGCCGCTGCAATGCAGCAACATTTGGCATTTTCCGCAATGTGATCAAACGCAGGAAGGTCATCATTTTGGAAGACTTGTCACATTGTACCCCGTGACTTCGCTTCCTTTGTACTGGTAAATTATGATTCTCCTCCTCGTGTGTTTCGCTTCTCTTTTATCACTAAGATTTCGGGAAGCGTGGAGCAGTTAATGGCTGTTGTTGTTAAAACATTGGGACATCTCTGCGTGATGTACTTTTATCAGTACTCCTGACAGCTTTAATTAGCGAGAGTGTTCGGGTGTACGAGAGAAAGCAAGAAACAGAAGTTGCTTCTCATTTCTACGGCCGTGGATAGAGCTTGCGGCTTTGTTCAGTGTTTGGCGACGACAGGCTTCAAAAGGCCTGACAAGCGTGGAAGCAGAAATGGGATCATTAATGAGGGCGAATTGATCCCCCAGATATGCTTTCATACTTGTCGTCCTCTAGAGCTTTGTTTACTATTCTAAAGACTCAAAGCAGCCCGAAGTTTGTCCTGTTGAAATAACCCTTTCACCAGACAACCGCAAAACAGAGAGTTACTGAAAATCAGAAAAGCAGAAAGAGAGATGTGAGAAGCTTTTGCGACCTCCTCTTCTTCCTCTGCCCTTCACCTCTCTGCATATCAAGAAAGAAACCAGCACAATTTCCCTTCCTTTATGAGACTGATGCATACAATCTGAGACCCAGTCAAGCCTGCTGTATTTTACTGCTTACCCCAGCCAAATGAAGACCAAATCCTTTTCAAACTCTTTTTCCGTGAATTTATTCCCACTCTGAAGACACTCATCATGCTTACAATATGGGTTTATCAGCAGCAATACATTGTCAAATGACTCTAGACCCTGCAATCTCTTTGGACATTTACTTTTGTTTTCTTCTTTTATGTGTCAGAGAACAGAAATGTTTGTTTACAACTAATGCCACACTTTCATGGATATAAACATTTAGCATTTAGTGGCTCCAAAATTTACCAATGCAATATAAAATAAATATCAATTCATTCATAAATATTCATATGTACTCTAGTTTATGTAAAATGTTGTTCCATCACACGTTTTTTTTTTTTTTTTTTTACATTTTCTTAAAAAAATTTTTCAGTTAAAAATATCTAAAACTAAAACTTAAACATGTAATTAAAAAAGTAATTTTAAATACATTTTAATTTTAATGAAAAAAAATGAAGAAAAAACGTAAACTAAAATAAACAATACAATTAAAACTCAATATTAAGAAATTATAAATGTATATAAATGCGTATGAATATGTGTAAACAATGAAATATGTATGGATTTTATTGCATTAAATAACAAAACATCAAGTGGAAAATACTGCCAGATCTATTCTCTCCACTTCATTGTTCTTTGTCATTTTTGCTCTATGATTTTAATGAAACTGCTGATTTGCCAGAGTAACCAAAGGTTTATTTTATCACATTCACTCTGAATATTTCACAAAGTAACAATGTTTTTTTGTTTTGTTTTTAATCTTCAACTATTGTTTTATCTTTTTTATTGCTTGAAATCTGTGCTTGTATGGTTTCTTTATAAAAAAAAAAAAAGGCACTTGTTTTGTTATTTATATATATTTATCTAATGCAATGACAGTTTTTTAGGTGTCAAAGTACTTTTTGCTGCACCGTTGAAGTTGGAGCAAAGACTAAAGCACTCCATCACAAGAAGTTAGAGAACTTATGGAGAAACTGAACATTATCATTGAAGCTCGACTCCAAAGACCTCGGGCAGTGGGCCAGGCACCGGCTCAAAATGCATCTGGTATCTCTGCGTGCTATACAGCCTGGAAAATTTCCTTTGCATGTGATTGAGATGTTGGTACATCCAGAACGTTGCTGGATTTGACAGCAGCTCAATATTAGAAATCGTAATTAGTGGCAAGAATCACTTTTTCTTTTCCTCATGCATACGGTTAGGGACTTAACTTCTTCTCCAAACTCCAATTATTAAACTTTTTGAAATGGAGAACACAGATAAAGCTTTTCCAAAAGATCAGACTAAAAATGTATATCTAGCAGGCAATAACACGGCAAAGAAATCTCTTAGAATTACATAAAAGAGGAACCTGAATAACTTTAAAATGGTCTTTTTGACACTTTAGTAAACATCCACCTCATAGCATTATGCTGTAAGAAGACCTTAGAAACCACAATAACATTGTAGCGTTGTGGCAGTGAATTTTTTTCACAGATAAAACCAACTAACCCCACAAAAATGAAATGAAATGAAATAATTAACTGCAAAATAAATAGTTATATCCACATATTTTATTACAACTAGCTGTCACAGATTTATTTTAACTTGATGTACTAAAACTACAAAAAAACAAAACTGATAATAAAAGTAAAATATATAAACATAAAAACGACAAAAACACACAACAATTGAAAAAAAAATAATAAAACATTACAATTAAAATGGAAAAATATAAAAAGAAAAATATAAATATAAAAAAATAATAAAAATGACAAAAACACTCAACAAAAGTACTAAAACTAAATTTATTTGGAAAAATATAAAACACTTAAAACTATCTTTGAGATAATACTTTTATTAAAAAATAATGATTATGAATGAAATACAATCAATAAAATTTAAATAAAATTACATTTTAATAAAAATATTATCTCAATTATACTAAAATACACAGTAAAAAAATATATACTACAAAATAAAAGTAATAATGTACTGGTTAATTTCTGCCAGGACATTATCTATTATTTTTACTGACATTTCCATTAACCAAAAATAATAAAATAATGATATATATATA